>NC_057386.1:80076336-80284147 GCF_019320065.1 Cervus canadensis
ACAGTTGAAACTACCAGTCTCACATATAAAGGTAAATCATATTTCATTTTATGAAAAAATGATTAAAAATTTTTTTTGGCCATACCACAGGGCCTATGGGATCTTTTTTCACTGACCAGGGATCAAAACCGTGCCCCCTACACTGGAAGCATGGAGTGTTAACTACAGGACGACCAGGGAAGTTCTTAATTATTTTTACAATTGCTATTTTTCTTTCATATGAGTGAAAACAAAGGAATACAATTTTAGAACATGTGATAGACAATAACAGCATAAGAATATTTGCATGTCTCTTCATAATTATTATAGACATGCAAATCAAAACTACAATGAGGTTACCACCTCACACTAGTCAGAATGGCCTATAATCAAAAAAAAAAATCTACAAACAATAAGTGCTGGAGAGGGTGTGGAGAAAAGGGAACCCTCATGTACTGTTGGTGGGAAAGTAAATTGATACAGGGACTATGGAGAACAGTATTGAGGTTCCTTAAAAAAATAAAAATAGAACTAACATATGACCCAGTAATCCCACTACTGGGCATATACCCAGAGAAAACCACAATTCAAAAAGATGCATGCACCCCAGTGTTTATAGAATCACTATTTACAATAGCCAGATCTAAACGTCCAATAGTAGTGGAATGGATGAAGATGTGATACATGTGTATATAATGGAGTATTATTCAATCATTAAAAGGAACAATACTGGGTCATTTGCAGAGACATGGGTGGATCTACAGAGTGTCATATAGAGTGAAGTAAGTCACAAAGAGAAAAACATGTATCGTATATTAATGTATATATGTGGGATCTAGAAAAATGGATACAAATCAGATAATGGATGCCCGGGGGGATACCCGGGGGGAGAGGGGTGGTGAAAGGCACCGAGAGATTCAGACTGAGGCGTTCACACCACTGTATGTGGTATACCATGTATAACTAGACAAGAGATGGGAGCAGACTGTGGGGCAGAGGGCACGCTGCTCCCTGCACTGGGGGCCTGAGTGCGGAGGAGAGCCAGGGGAGGGGAAACGCGTGCGTGGAGAGTTGATTCCTTTTGCTGTACAACAGAAACACATCATTGTGAAGCAGCTATGCACCAATAAAAATTAAGTTTAAAGAAACAGTAGCATACGCAATGTGAAATACAAAGCAAAGGAAATTTTGGAAAACTAGAATTCAAAATGTTATTTTAGAAAAAAGAAATATAATAGCGATGAGGGTATTGAATTACACTCATCGTGGGGAGCTCTGCAAAAATAGTGAGCCTCAGTTCATATACAAGACTATTTTAACAAGATTCCTTAAGTGTGACCTCAGTAATAGAATATTATAAATATTCCCAGAACGATTATGTTAACTATGTTCAGACTCACTTTTTAATCTAGATCGTATAGGATTCAACAACTTGGAATGATATAGCAAAATAGATTTACTTTACCTAAGGTGCATTTTATTATATAAATCTTACTATGTTTACTTTTCTGCAAACTTTGTTACATTACATTGCCTTTTATATGTAATAGTTAGCTATTTTCATGATGGGGATATTGAGATATCACCCTACTTAAACTTTAAACGAGATGATATGATGCTGATGATATATGTATGTCCTTGGTCTTTCAAAAATGTAAGTTTAAATTAGATGACATTAATAGCAGTAATTCAATTTTATGAAAAAAATAAAATATAACTTGGGAAATAGTCCTTACTTCATTCAAAACCAAATTAGAACACTTAGCTCTACTTGCAGAGATAGAGATGAATGAGACGCGTTCCCACATCCGCTTTTCACTGTTGATATGATGATAGACAATAAACAACTACATAAATATTTTAGATTGTAATAAGTGCTGTGAAAAAATTTAAGTAGTATAAAGGTGACAGGCAGACTTAGAAATGTTAAAAGATACTGGAGCATATTAAAAATTTTAAAGAGCTGTGGGATTTTTGCTTTTGCTTTTTAGTAAAAACAGATTAAAATTGGGTAGTCCCAAACCAGAAATGATAGGAGAATCCCACCAGGCCAAAGGTCAGGGAATGAGAGAAATCGTCAAAGCAAGAAAATTATTTGATTGGCTATGGCTTAAGCTCTTGTAGGTTTGGGGAGAGTCGAGTTGACTAGTTGTTACTATTTGTCAGGTTTTGATTTCTTAACCTTGAGGCATTTACTGGCTTAGGTTTTGCTCATGAAAGCTACAAAGACTTTAAACTAAGCCAACCTGAAGGCCTCCTTGGTTCCACAGGTGGCTCAGTGGTAAAGAATCTGCTTGTCAATGCAGAAAATGCCAGAAATGAAGGTTCAATCCCTAGGTCAGGAAGATCCCTTAGAGGAGGAAATAGCTACTCGCTCCAGTATTCTTGCCTGGAGAATCCCATGAACAGAGGAGGCTGGCAGGCTACTGTCCATGGGGTTGCAAAAAGTCAGACATGACTGAGCGCGTGTGTGCATGCATGTACACACACACACACAGTTAGGGAAGGCCCATCTGAACAGGTCACATTAGATCAGAGTGGGTAACTGTTCCAGTTCAAAAAATTACTATTCAAAACAACCTTTCCAGAAAATTCTAAGCCTTTCTTTGCAGTTTCAAGAACCCATTGATGGGTCAACCTGTATTCATATATTATCATTAATGATCATAATAATGTATTTTGATTGCCACTGAGTCAAAATAATGACAATATTTCAGAAAATGAACTTCACTATGATTTAAAAACTTATTTCTAAAATAAAGACAACGCTATTTTGATAGATTTTAAAGAACATGTTAAGATGAAGTTAGGCCCTCTGTGTTGATCTGAAATTCTAGCAGCTTTTGGTAACTTTCAATTTGCCTTCCAGGCCTTCAGTTCTACTGTAAAGTGTAAAGGCATTAGCCCAGTTTCCTTATGCCTTTTCAATGGGCCACTTTTCAGGGAAAGGTATAAAACAAGAATATTGGAGAAGGGATGAAGTGAAAGCTGAAACCCAGCCATTAATATTTAAATAATATTCTATTCCAAGGCAATCTCACCCTAAGAATACGCAGTCTATGCTATTCTTGCTTAGGTGGTATAGTTTGAGTTGAAAATAAAATGGAAAATAATGTGCTGTCATAATAATGTGCTTACATTATTAAAAACTATATTAGTTAAATTAATGTATACAAATCCATTCACTCTGAATGATACAAGGGATGCAGCATGATCAATCTAATTCAAAATGTATAGATTAATTACATTTTCTTCCTATTTTCCAAATGATTTATTTTCAAATAAAATGAATTTGGTATTCTGGTATCTTTTCTTGTAAATTACAGAGATAAATCAGATAACTTTGAAAATTCAGCAAATTTAACATTTCAGCTTAAGGTTAATTGCAATAATTTATTCTTTAAGCAAGTAGCGGTGGTGGTTGGTGGTTTAGTCGCTGAGTTATGTCCAACTCTTGCAACCCCATGGACTGTAGCCCACCAGGCTCCTCTGTCCATGGAATTTTCCAGGCAAGAATACTGGAGTGGGTTGCCATTTCCTTCTTCAGGGGATCTTCCAGACCCAGGGATCAAACTCAGGTCCTCTACACTGTAGATGGTCTCCCACATTGTAGGCAGATTCTTTACTGACTGAGCCACCAGGGAAGCCTTTAAGCAAGTAATGTGGTATTAAAAAGTGCAGTCTTCAAAACGAAATGAAAATTTTTTAGAATAATTAAATATGAGATGAGAGAAGAACCACAATAACTTTTAACTGCTAACTTTATTTGAGGTTGAAATTTTTGAATAAACAGAACTGGTAATGATTAGATAATGGCAGTGAAAAATATAAGTACACATAAATGGCCATGAAATGTTTTTAGCAAGATGTGCATGCATACTCAGTTGCTCTGTCGGGTCTGAATCTGTGACCCAATGGACTGTAGGCCATGAGGCCTCTGTCCATGGGATTACTCAGGCAAGAATACTGGAGTGGGTAGCCATTTCCTCTTCCAGAGGATTTTCCTGACTTAGGGATCAAGTCCACTTCTCCTGTGTTTTATCAGGACACTTTAAAAAAATCTATAGTGGAATGAAATGAAATTGCAATCTGAAGAGCAAGCTGATTTAGAATGTGGAAGAGGGAAGGAAAGTTAGTTCCCAGTTTGGATGTATTCCATGTTGAATGATTCTGGCTTCAGTTATGGTACAAATGAACAAGGCAGAAAGAAATCCATACTGAAATTTGAAGGTGATGTGATATTTTGTGATTTAAACATGTGAGTTAATCTTAAAGATGAAGTCAGCAGTCTACAAGATCAGAACAGACATTGAGGATGATGTGCCTCTCATAATTAGGGAATGAGAGAAATAAGGACTTCTTGAAGAAAATAGAGAACAGTCTGAGACTGGAGAACCAGGATAATTTGCTGCTGGGAAAACTGAGAAGGAAAGGGTCTCATGAACTTTGTGGCAAATAGTTACAAATTCACCAAACTGCAACTAGATGATTGATTTTCATCTGAAAAAAATGCCTATCGCTTAGAAAATTTCTGAAGTTATCATTTATATATGTTGCTATCTTCCTTTTAAGAAAAGCAAAATTAATTTTTTATAGTAAATTTAGCCTGTTTTCTTATTCTTAATATTTTATCTCAAATAACTATAAATATAAAATTATCAATAGGATAACCCATAATTCATATTATAGCATGACCCATGATAGTCTGATTATTCCTTTTCAAACACATTTCTAAGAAATTACTAGATTAACAAGACATTTCCAAGAAAAGAAAAACATCAAGGTACGGTAAAAAGGGAGAGGAAAGTATATTCATAATTTTGTTTTCACATCCTGTTTCCTGAAACACTGCAAAGTATATTAACTATGTTTTTGCAAATTAAATAATCAAGATTTATGTAATGTTCACTACTGCATTTGAATGACCAGCAGTTTTTACACAGTAAAGAATATAATTAAATATGAAAATAAATAGTTAAGAATTGTGTCACTATCTTACAAGATTTTTGATCTAATTAAAGAAACTTGCTGTCAGAATTTGGAAAAAGTCCCTGTATTTATGATCTGGGGAAATGGAGCCTCAGAAAAGGCCTGAACTTTTATTGCCAAGGATAAAATGCCTATTTTAATTTTATCTGCTATGTCAATTATTAATGGTACAATATAATATTAAATGAATTTCTCCTCTTTGCACCACTGCCTTTGGCTTGCATATAGATATGAATTACCTATAAACTAGAGTGAAGCTACAATTTAAATTCCCATTTTAGTAGTTGTAAGGTTGTTCCCAAATAATAACCCCTATCTACCAAAGAATTGCCAGTTAACATGCTAGAAAACCACTGTATAATTATGTTTGCAACTTTAATCTAATTTAATTGCACTGGTGACAGCCATACTAGCAAAGAACTTCACTACATGATTTATTTCTAGGAGAATTTCAGTGGTGGCAATTCACTCTCATTCTTTCAGTGACAAATGTAAACACTGGGTTCTGACTTACTTTTTAAATTTAAAAAGTAATATTTAACTGAAAATAAATATGAAAAAAGCCATTCATTTGAATATTTTAGTCTATGTTTCATGAAGTGTTACAGTCTTGAAGGATAAGTAATGAGGAAATAAACACTTTCAGAATCTCCATGTCCAAGAAGCCTGACATATAATGCATTTGTTACATGCAACTCCACTCAAAGACTATGACTGGCCACTTGAATGCAAATTTTGAGGCAAAATTTGTACAATATTTAGTTACAAGTCTTCAACCCTTTCATGGATGTTGGGACACAGAGCCTTTATGCTAAGCAACCCAAATCGATATAAAATCCTTGGTGAGTTTTCTAAGGAATAAATGTACAGTGGATACTGGGGTCAATGGGCAATCTCTACTTTGTTATCTAATGTGAACTGCATTTGAAGATTATTGGACCCAAGAGAAAAAAGAATCAGGAAAAGAAGAGCCATTTATTATTTAGAAATTCTTTTGATCTTTATGACATTTGATTTTATATCCAGAATGATACTAGATGTCCTGAGAAAACACTGACTTTAACTTTCTTTCCTGAGAATCTACTTAACCTAGTGCCACAGAACCTAGAGGACTCTCTTGCCAATTCTGCAGATTTCTGGTGGTATCACCTGAGTTACTTACCTGAGTTACTTAATAAAAATAATTCACAAACTTTATCCCCAACTGTGGAACTACTAAAATAGAATCCTTCAGGACAGGGCAAGCTGTCAAGGTGATGCTTACATATATTTATTTTAAGACTAAAGGAATATCGAAATCAGATTGATTATATTCTTTGCAGATAAAGATGGAGAAGCTCTATACAGTCAGCAAAACAATACCAGGAGCTGATTGTGGCACATACCATGATCTCCTTACTGCCAAATTCAGACTTAAGTTGAATAAAGTAGGGAAAACCACTGGACTATTCAAGTATGACCTAAATCACCTCCCTTAAGATTATACAGTGGAAGTGAGAAATAGATTCAAGGGACCAAATATGATAGACAGAGTACCTGATGAACTATGGACAGAGGTTCATGATATTATACAGGAGGCAGGGATCAAGAATATCCCCAAGGAAAAGAAATGTAAAAAGGCAAAATGTTTGTCTGAGGAGGATTTACAAATAGCTGTGAATAGAAGACAAGCAAAAGGCAAAGGAGAAAAGGAAAGATATACACATTTGAATGCAGAGCTACAAAAAATAGCAAGGAGAGATAAGAAAGCCTTCCTCAGTGATCAATGCATAGAAATAGAGGAAAAAAATAGAATGGGAAAGTCTAGAGATGTCGTCAAGAAAATTAGATATGCCAAGGGAACATTTCATGCAAAGATGAGCAAAATAAAGGACAGAAATGGTATGGACCTAACAGAAGCAGAGGATATTAAGAGGTGGCAAGAATACACAAAAGAACTATACAAAAAAGATCAACATAATCCAGATAATCACGAGGGTGTGATCACCAACCTAGAGCCAGACATCCTGGAATGAGAAGTCAAGTGGGCCTCAGGAAGCATCACTACGAACAAAGCTAGTGGAGGTGATGGAATTCCAGTTGAGCAATTTCAAATCCTAAAAGACAATGCTGTGAAAGTGCTGCACTCAATATGTCAGCAAATGTGGAAAACTCAGCAGTGGCCACAGGACTGGAAAAGGTCAGTTTTCATCCCAATCCCAAAGAAAGGCAATGCCAAAGAATGCTCAAACTACCACACAATTGCACTCATCTCACATGCAAGTAAAGTAATGCTCAAAATTCTCCAAGTAGGCTTCAACAATATGTGAACAGTGAACTTCCAGACGTTCAAGCTGGTTTTAGAAAAGGCAGAGGAACCAGAAATCAAACTGTCAATATCTGTTGGATCATCAAAAAAGCAAGAGAATTCCAGAAAAACATCTACCTCTGCTTTATTGACTATGCCAAAACCTTTGACTGTGTGGATCACAACAAACTTTGGAAAATTCTTAAAGAGATGGAAATACCAGACCACCTGACCTAACGCTTGAGAAATCTATATGCAGGTCAGGAAGCAACAGTTAGAACTGGACATGGAACAACAGGCTGGTTCCAAATAGGAAAAGGAGTGCGTTGAGGCTGTATATTGTCACCCTGCTTATTTAACTTACATGCACAGTAAATCATGAGAAACGCTGGGCTGAATGAAGCACAAGCTGGAATCAAGATTGCTGGGAAAAATATCAATAACCTCAGAGATGTAGATGACACCACCTTTAAGGCAGAAAGCAAATTAGAACTAAAGAGCCTCTTGTTGAAAGTGAAAGAGGAGACTGAAAAAGCTGGCTTAAAGCTCAACATTAAGAAAATGAAGTGAAGTGAAGTGAAGTGAAAGTCACTCAGTCATGTCAGTCTCTTTGAGACCTCATGGACTATACAGTCTGTGGAATTCTCTAGGCCAGAATACTGGAGTGGGTAGCTTTTCCCTTCTCGAGGGGATCTTTCCAACCCAAGGATCAAACCTAGGTCCTCCCACACTGCAGGCAGATTCTTTCCCTGATTAGCCACAAGGGAAGCCAATATGAAAATTAAGATCATGGCATTTGGTCCCATCACTTCATAGCAAATGATAGGGAAACAGTGGCTGACTCTATTTTTTTTGGCTCCAACATCACTGCAGATGGTGACTGCAACCATGAAATTAACAGACGCTTGCTCCTTGGAAGAAAAGTTATGACCAAACTAGACAGCATATTGAAAAGCAGAAACATTATTTTGCCAACAAAGATCCATCTAGTCAAAGCTATGGTTTTTACATTAGTCATGTATAGATGTGAGAGTTGGACTATAAAGAAAGCTGAGTGCCAAAGAATTGATGCTTTTGAACTGTGGTGTTGGTGAAGACTCTTGAGAGTCCCCTGGACTGCAAGAAGATCCAACCAGTCCATCCAAAAGGAAATCAATCCTGAATGTTCAGTGGAAGGACTGATGCTCAAGCTGAAACTCCAATACTTTGGCCACCTGATGCAAATAATTCACTCGTTGGAAAAGACCCTAATGCTGGGAAAAATTGAAGGCAGGAGGAGAAAAGAATGACAGAGGAAGAGATAACTGGATGGCATCACCGACTCAGTGACATGAGTCTGAGTTAACTCTGGGAGTTGGTGATGGACAGGGAGGCCTGGTGTGCTGTAGTCAATGGGGTCGCAAAGAGTCAGACATGACTAAGCGACTGAACTGAAGGGAATTTTAGACAAGCTAGGTATGAAAAGCCTGGATTCCAGAATTTTACTTAATTATACACAATTTCTATATTAAACTTAAATAATTATATTAATTATATTCCATAAGCAAATCACTGAATTTCATTCACTGCTTCATAATCTGGCTTTGGAGATATATCCTTATTCTCTGGACATAACATATGCGTTCATATCTCTAGCAATCTGTTTTGTTCTAAGGGTAAACATATTCAACAATTTCAGTTTCCTGAAATATGAAAAGATGTTTACATTTTAAAATAAGGATGTGTTAATGATAACTCATTTATTAAAAATGGAAGTGGCTAGTTCATGATATAGAACATAAATTTATCAGTTTTCCATTTGCCTTTATTAAAATCTAAGGTCTAAATAATTCTCAACATGTATATCTCACCTCTCACCATGAGCTTATAATAGAAATGAGCAATAAAGGTTATACCCAAAGGTTCTGAGAATACTGGATAATTGGATTCTTAGATATCAAGCCCTTCACCTCCATATTTGGACTCGCCTAGGTTTCTGTAAAATGGCACCTTTCTAAGCTGTACATTTGTCTTGAAATGTTTCATTGCTGGAACATGACTGCCTTTTAAGATAAGGCCAAACTGGACACCTTGAAGCTGCTGTTGCCAGCAACAGGAACATTCTAATTGAAAGTCTTTGTTCCCTTTTCCCAATGAAACAGGTGAGGTTTTGTTCATTTATATATGCATGTAAAGTCATTTGTCCTCATTTATAGCAATTGTTAGAGGCAGCTATTTGTGAAATACTGTTGATAAAATTTAAATAAAATTTATCTCTTGCTACAGATGACCACAATTCTGGTGAAATCCTTTTATTCATTACATTATGATTTAGCTTTTTATTCATTTTCATTCCTTTAGCTAGACTAGATTTCTTGACAGTCATTTCAAATTCCATTTAGGGAATAACACCAGGGGGCATGACCAAGGTGAATAAGACTTCCCATTTGTACTCTGAAGGGCCTGTATTCTGTAGCTTTGAAAGGAAGAACAGATTTCCAGAAAGTTACTAAGTCACAGGGTACATTTAACTATACCATAAAGTTCTTGAGAAAAGTACAACCAAATATTAAAAATTTTAAACTATTACTAATTTGAACTTGATTTATTTTTCTTTCAAGGCAATAATGGTCCCCTATATGCAGGTAATAAAACATCACCTTTATTCTATACATCTGCTCCCTTGCCTTATAACTGGATGAAGAGAGTAAGTGAAAATTCTACAGAAAATATATTTCTAACACCACCAGCATACTAGCTAGATCTTACATTTTGTGAAAGTACAGTCAGAAACCAACAGTATCATCAGGGAAACACTGAATAAATAACTTCAGCTTCACCATACTGTGTCTTCCACTGGTGCTTTATTCAGAAGACTTAACGCCAAAAAAGGGATAGTTGTTTATTTCTCCTCCCTGAATCAAGCACCTTCTGAGGGCACCTAACTCATTTTATTTTTCATCTAGACATATGCCCATCAAAAATATGTTAGAATATAGGATAGTCAGAAAAAGAAAAATTGATTATATTATACAGGAAAAAAGAATTCCAGTCTTAATGAAAATGCACATAAATTGTCTTCCATGGTATTATTCTGAAAGAATTCAACTCACTATATATCACACAGAATTTTTTTTAAAGGTAAGTAAATGTTAGTCGCCCAGTCGTGCCCAACTCTTTGTGACCCCATGGACTGCAGCCCACCAGGCTCTTCTGTCCATAAGATTCTCCAGGAAAGGATACTGGAGTGGGCTGCCATTACTAATGCTTAAACAGATTACTTAAAAGTTTTCAGTAAATGTTTACCAATCCACTGATTGTATGGAAGTACCTCACCTCATTACAAAAGGATATATACACATAATAGGCAAACAGGAGATTCAGAGGTGAGAGAACTAAGCCATTTCTTGAAAACTACTTTGAATAATTTAAATTTCAGTTAATCATTGCAGAGATATTACCTCCCTCATTAACCTGAACAATCAGTAAATTGTTTAATGGTCCCTAGAGCAAAAGGATCAGCAAAATCCCACAAAGAACATCCTTAAGTGATACATTAAGTACCTTACATAAAAAATTGTAAAAAAAAAATAAAAAAAAATTGTGCCACTTATTCTGTACAGAAGTAGGTGTTCGCTCTGTTAAAAAATAAAAGTCCTCCAAATGAGTCACTTGTGCAAAGCCCCATGTCAGCAAACCAAGACCTAATTAACGGCAGTTTCAGCCTCTCCCAGGAATGTGACTTTTAACCAGTTAGTCTGGGATTATCTGGTCATCACCAGCAAGGCAGTCCATTGAATAGACCCCAGTTGCTCCCCTAGGAAGATGGTTTTGTCTGAAACAATCCACTCTGTTAGGAACTTCCTTTTCCCCTCTTTCTGATTATAAAAGCCTTCTACTTTGTATAGGTCTTTAGAGCTTCTTTCTATCTGCTAGATGGGATGCTGCCTGATTCACAAATCATTGAATAAAGCCAATTTCATTTTTAAATTTACTCAGCTGAATTTTATTTGTTAACACCTCAAAGTACCAATATTTGTGGCATTTCTCATGTTACTATTATTGTATAGGTGTCTATCTCTTCTAAATAGACTAAATTTTCTTGAGGAATAAAGATCAAATTGGATAATTTTTTTCCATTCCTCAACTATTCTTGTTACATACTGAATACAAGAGAAATGCAAAACATTTTCTTGAATTAAATTCATTAAGATAATCCAAACTTGAAGTAATAAAAATGTTGTTTGAAAGCTTAACTTCTTATATGTAAATAAATGTGAAACTTCTTGATTCACTGTTCATTCACTTTAATTATTATGTTTTCAGTAACTGGGATTAACCTTTTATCAGCACAAGTAAGTTGTAGAATACTACATAATTATTCCATGAATTTTTTTCAATTTCAAAATAAATCTATTCATGGTGTACTAATGTGTCCAGAAACGTACTTTCAAAACTAAATTCTGGATTTTTATTGGGGATGTGATAAATAAATAAATGTACATTTCCTATAGGAATAGTTTTTTTTTTAAGTATAATAATAATTTTACCATTATAAATCAGCTGCTATGTGTCAGGCATACTTCTAAATCCTTCATAAATATAATAATCTCAGGTCACAGACTTCTCTGGCCTACTCTCTTGAGGTTATCTTTCAAACTAGAAAGGAATAGATGTGTTTTTAAAAATTAGAACAGAATTACCTATTCTGTCACCAGAACATCTGGTATCTAAACCATATGGATTATTTTAAACAAACAACCAAAACATTTGCATTTCATACATGCAAAGCATTTAATTATGGATTAATTATAATAAAGACTTTTGTAAACCTCACTTAGACAAAGAATCTGTAACCATTTACCTGGCTATTTATTCTTGATATTTTCCAATCCACGTACCTAGAACAAGTTAGCATCTCTTATAGGCTCAGCTACATCCAAGATCCTGAAACAAATCCCTTTCTTAATCCTGGGAGATTTAATTTGTTCTACTTCAGATGACTGACATTCTAGCATTTGTAACTCGTGTTCTAATTTGTTACTATATTAAGATTTTAAGAACAACAACAAGAATCATTTTAGTTCTCTGTAGAAATACTTTTGGGGGGCTTCCCTGGTAGCTCAGCTGGTAAAGAATCTGCCTGCAATGCAGTAAAAAGAAATACTATTTTATTTACTCAGTTGAATTTATCTTACATCTTCAATCTACAAACTTATACTAAAGAAAATATCTAATCATTTTATGCGTGTATGCTCAGTCATGTCCAACTCTCTTGTAACCCCATGGACTGTAGCCTGCCAGGCTCCTCTGTCCGTGGAATTTCCCAGGGAAGAATACTGAAGTGGGTTGCCATTTCCTTCTCCAGGGGATCTTCCTGAACCAGGGATCAAACTTGGGCCTCCTGCACTGACAGGCAGATTCTTTACTACTAAGCCACCAAGGAAGCCCCAATCCCAGTCCATGAAAAACTGTCTCCCATGAAACCAGTCCCTGCTCCCAAAAAGGTTGGGGCCACTGAGTTAAATGTCAATAGTTAGCATAGCAGGAGGGTGAGATGGCTACTTGAACTAGCACGATGCCAGTGGAAAGAAAATAAAGTTGTTTTTTAGTGGGATTTTGGAGATAGTCAGGACTTATTGGTAAAAGAATGTAATATGTGAGGGTGAGTACATGTGACTTCTCAGTATCCGTCACATTCATAAAGATGAAGAATGGTATCAGTCACTGAGATACCAACACTGGAAGAGATGCAGTCCATTTTATTGCTAGGGGAGGAAAAGGGGAAGAGATTATAAATTTGGAATATGTTCAATTTGAGGCAACTTTTGGCCTTTATTAAACATATTTTTATTACTCTACTTTGTGCCAAGAAAAGCTTTAGTTTTTTAGGTATTATGTGGACAATTAGAGATATGAGTCTGGAGCTCAATGAAGAAGTTTAAATATAAATTTGCAAAGAACTGGTATATAGATGATGCATAGATGACAATGGAAGCTTTTAACACAAATAAAGTGAGGGTAAGAAGAGAAAAGATAACACCACTAAGTCTTGAGGAACTCTAGTGTTGTGAGGGAGAGAGGTGGCAATCTAGAAAAAAAGATTGAGGAACAAGGGCCAGGTATAGCAGAATGAGATAAATAAAGCTTGAGTGGCAAAAGCCAAGAGAAATGTTTTTAAAAGGAAGTAATTCACCAGTCAATTAAGAAACGTAAAAATATGCTTCCAAATTAACCTCCAGAAGGTCCTGAGTAATTACAGTAACTGTTGTTTTGATGGAGTGATTGGAGCAGCTGAATGGGTCTGAGGTGTGAAAAAAGAAGTGAGGAAGTAGACGCAGCACATGTCAACCACTCTAAAGAAACATCATTGTGAACGGGCTTCACTGGTGGCTCAGATGGTAAAGAATCTGCTTGCAATGTGGGAGGCCTGGGTTCGATCCCTGGGTTAGAAGGATAACCTGGAAGAAGGCATGGTAACCTCTTCCAGTATTCTTGCCCAGAGAATCCCTATGGACAGAGGATCCTGGTGGGCTACAGTCCATGGGGTCGCAGAGAGTCGGACACGACTGAGCGACTAAGCAGACTATGGTCTAATAGACAATTTTAAAAATAATTTGATCAGCTTCATTGACCATTGAAAGGTTTTATTATAAAGTTAGTAGTTGACAAAATAGGTTATGTAGGATTCCTAAAAAGGAGGGTGGAGATGACATTGTTGAGGTTCTGAAAAGTATGTATAGTGCTAATGCACAAATATGTTGAGTGCTGTCTCTCCAGTAGTACCTATGACCTTGTTTGGAATGTAGGGAAAAAAAGATGATTATGATTTAGAATTTTCCCTGTGTGTGCAATGAGAATTAAAAAAAATGAATGAGGATTACAGTGTTGGCATGAGAGTTATTAAAATAATGAAATAGGGAGCAAAGATTGAATATGGAGGGGTAAATGAAGAGGGCAAGAAATGGAAATATAGGAAAGTAGAGATTCACCTGGGATCGAAAGAATGTATGGATGGAAATAATTCACAAGTGAGCTGACAAGGCAGGTATCAAGAGCAAAGGTGGGTGGTAGGAACACTAATGGGTGAAATAAGATCTAACTTATGATGTAGGATTATGTGGCTGAGGAAGGAAAAGGAAAAAATCATTGGAGATAAAGATATTAAAAAACAGAGAGACTAAGTGTTGAGATGGTATTCTATATGGAAAGTGTGGTCACCCAGAATGTTGGCAATAAGTAGGATGGAGAGGAATACTTAAGTGAGATGCCTACATGTTATAGATCATAACAAGAAGAGGAAATGTTGGATAATATAGGGTAAAGGCACATGCCTGAAAGTGCAGAATATCTAACAGATTAAAGAGTATAGATCTGGACCTTATAACAAGGAACAAACAACATCAAGCACAGCAAACAAAGTGCATAAGCGGTGAGTGAATAGTCACCAGGGGGTAGGGTTACAGATAAAGTAATTCTCAAGGCAGGAGATATGCTTCAGTTAAGGCATGAAACACTTAAGAACACATAGATACTGCTCAATGCGTATAGTTCTAAAAGGTAGAATGGACAGCATATAACATATGTGTGGCCCCTGCACTGTAGCCCACCAGGCTCCTCTGTCCACGGGATTCTCAAAGGAAGAATACTGGAGTGGGTCACTAAATCTTACTGAGATGAAGGAAGCTGCAGTAGATAATAGATTACAAGGGTAAAATATGGGGAGGGTATGAGGAAGACAGGACACTATGATTTTCAGTGCAGACTCTTTTGGTAGTGTGCATAAAATTTAAATAAGAGGTTACTATCTTTTTACATTCCATTCTGTGGTTCAAAATCATATAAGGGCAATAGGCTAATACTCCCTAATACTCCCTTAACTCCTACCTACTCCCTTAACTTTGACAAAATATCAACTATAATGACCAGTTTTTTTTCTTTTGGTTTCGGTTTTTCTTTCTTAAGCTAACGGAGGTGAGGATAATTGATCAACATGGTAGCAATCTGTATCCACTGCCTGCAAATATAATTCCTCTTTCATTATTCCAAAACTTGTTGATTATTTTATGAATATATCAGATAATATGCTTGGGTACTGTAAGACTGGAGCAAGCTAAAACACAGATGGAATGATTTGTGCATATTCATGATCATTTCTCATTACTGGAGGCTGCCCATCATTGTATTTTCAAACACATCAGTTCGAAACATTTGGTATTTGCATAAATACTGTTCATCATGAAAGCATTAACACTGTGTTAGAAGGTGAAGTAAGTGCAATAAATGCATCTGTTTTAACATTATGATCCTTCAATTTATGTTAATTTCAGAAGACATAAAACAGTATCTTATGTATCTGAAAAATCTGTATGAGGTTGTAATTTTAATTTATCTGTGAGTGTTTCTACATTAATTAAAATGCACAGGTTTTTAAAATAGGGATTAAAATATGAAAGAGATCAAGCTATTTACAATCTAATTAGCTCAAAATTGGATGAGTAATATAAATGCATAATTAATCTGGTTTGACTATGACAAACTTGAAAGGGAGATTATGGAATTAATAACAGAAAAAAGTATCTAAAAAAAACTTTGTATTCAAAGTAAGAGGAATTTCCTGACATCTTTAAAATAATTCTTCCATACTCTTATTTTCTGAAAAGTATCCTATATTGGGTGAATAAATAGAGTGAAACATGGAAAATATTTTACTTTCTCCAGAATTCCTAAAAACACATCTTTTGTTGCAAAATACTTACAAAGTAGATAAGTAAGAATTTTTACATAAACTTACTTCATTTTTCTTTTACTCATGCTCTTTCTCTTCCTATCTTTTTCTTTCACTCGAACAGAGTAAGCTGTGTATGTCATCTCCCTTTATCCCTAACACTTCAGTATGTATTTTCTAAACATAAGGATATTCTTTTATATAACCACAGTGAATTTATGAACATGTAATAGTGACTTTTATCTAAATTGCTCTCCATATTCCAGTTTGTTGATTGCTGCAATAATCCACTGTATAGCATTTTTTTCCTCTAGTAAAGAAACCAGTCTAGCTTATGAAAGAATTTAAAGGTGACACAAAGAGATGGAAAAATATACCATCATGTTCTTGGGCTGATATTGTCAAAATGACCACACTACTCAGGGAAATCTACAAATTCAAGGCAATCCCTATTAAACTACTAATGGCATTTTTCACAAAGCTAAAAATTAATTTTTTAATTTGTATAGAAATATTAAAGACCCCAAATAGCCAACACAATCCTGAAAAATAAATGGGAGCTGGAGAAATCAGGTTCCCTAACCTCAGAATAAAGCTACAGCAATCCAAACAGTATAGTGGAACTGTTGTTTAGGCACTAAGTCATGTCCAACTCTTTGAAACCCCATGGACTGTAGCCTGCCAGACTCCTCTGTCCATGGAATTCTCCAGGCAAGAATACTGGAGTGGGTTGCCATGCCCTCTTCCAGGGGATCTTCCCAACCCAGAGATCAAATTCACGTGTCCTGCATTGGTAGGTGGATTCTTTACCACTGAGCCACCAGGGAAGCCCAATTCAAACAGTGGGGTACTAGCACAAAAACAGAAATATCAATCAGTGGAATAGGAGAGAAAGCTCAAAAGTAAGGCTTGACCATGTATTTATGGTCCATTAATCTGTGACAAAGGAGGCAAGAATATACAGTGAAGACAAGACAGTCTCTTCAACAAACATTGCTGGGAAAACTGGATAGCTTCATTTGAAAGAATGAAATTAGAACATCCTCTAATACCATACACAAAAATAAAGTCAAAATGGATTAAACACCCAAATGTAAGACTGTATACTGTAAAAATTTTTGAGGAAAACAGAGGCAGAATGCTCTTTAATATAAATTATAGCAAAATCCTTTTGGATCCATCTCCCTAGGTAATGGAAATAAAAACTAAATAAACAAATGGGACCTGATTAAACTAGAAACTTTTGCAGAGCAAAAGAAACCTAAATAAAATGAAAAGACAACCTAAAGGATGGAAGAAAATATCTGCAAATGAAGCAAGTGACAAGATTAACCTCCAAAATATACAAACAGTTCACACTTCAATATTAAAAAAAAAAAAGATAACTCAGTCAAAAAACAGGCAGAAGCTCTATAAAGACATTTCTCCAAAGAAGATATGGCCAAAAGGCACATGAAAAGATGTTCAACACCCACTAATTGTTAGACAAATGCAAATCATAACTACAATGAGGTATCACCTCACGCCAGTCAGAATGGCCATCATCAAAAAGTCTACAAATAATAAATGCTGGAGAGCCTGTAGAAAAAAAGGAACCCTTCTACATTGTTGGTGGGAATGTAAATTGCTATAGTCGTTATGGAGAACAGCATGGAGGTTCCTTAAAAAAACAAGATCAGAGATACCATATGATACTGCAATCCTACTCCTGGGCATGTACCCAGAGAAAACCATAATTCAGAAATACACACAGACTCCAATGTTCACTGTAGCACTCTTTACAATAGCCAAGACGTGGAAGCAACCTAAATGTCCATGGACAAAGGAATGGATAAAGAAGTGGTATATCTATAAAATGGAATATTACTCAGCCATAAAAAGAATGAAATAGTGCCATTTGCAGCAACGTGGATGGACCTAGAAATTATCATACTACTTAAGCCAAACGGATATAAATATTATATGTTGCTTATGTGTGGATTTAAAAAAAAGGTACAAATGAACTTATTTCCAAAAGAGAAAGGACCCACTATATGGCACAAGAACTATATTCATTAGTTTTTTATAACCTATAAGGGAAAAGAATCTGAAGAAATGTGTAACTGAACCACTGTGCTATATACTTGAAACTAATGATATCATAAATCAACTATATTTCAATTAAAAAAATAGTTTGTAACTATGTATGGTGCCAGATGTTAACTATACTCATTGTGATGATCATTTTACAATATGTATAAATATCAAATAATCATCATGTACACCTGAAGCTAATATACTATCAATTATACTTCAAAAAACACCCAAAATTTTATAGAAAAAAATTAAAAGAGAAATTCAGTCTAGGATCAGGTATTA
The DNA here is from genome assembly GCF_019320065.1 of Cervus canadensis. Classification (NCBI taxonomy): domain Eukaryota; kingdom Metazoa; phylum Chordata; class Mammalia; order Artiodactyla; family Cervidae; genus Cervus; species Cervus canadensis. The sequence continues at coordinate 80,094,657 of NC_057386.1, forward strand.
TATTGAGTTGTCATTTGTCTTCAGTGTCCCTGGACCTAGAAAAAATTTTCAGCTTTTATTTAACTTTTATTTAAAAACAAAACTTTTTGAGTTTGTCTTGTTTTCTTATGATTAGATTCAGGTTTTATATTCCTAGTTTGAATATTCTGTATTTTGCCCCTTTCAATGTATAGGTATCATATCTGAGGCACAAAATGTCTACCTGCCCCTTGTTAATAATGTTAATTTTTATCATAATATCAAAGCATTATCTGATATGTTTTATAAACAGGGTTCTCCCCCTAGGGTCCCATGATGAACACACAGGGTGACCAAGGGTAATTTTAATTTTTGAAGGAACCACAGTAACACATGTTATCTGCCAGTAACTGCATAAACTATTAGCTTGAGGTCAGTTCACAGTTAGATCATCCTGTGTTCTTCCCAAGATGTCATAATATTGCAAACCCTGGTATTCAATGTGGAGAATTTGTTCAGTGTCCAAAATGTCCACAACATCCCATTAGGAATTTATTTAGGAAAGAAAGGAAATGGTTTTATGTTTCTTTCCTCAGTTTGCATATATTTTAAATGGTTATTAAGCCTTCATATATAACTATTATTAAATTGCATGAATTTCCTTATTAAATAGAGCTGTTTGGTATTTATTTTGGACCAGTAGAATTATTTTAAAAATTATTCAGATATTGTACTAAGGGTTAAGGTTGTATTGTAAGGTTCTCTGCTGTATAGTTACTATTATTTTCCATTGTAATTAAAAGGCAAATTATGCTGAGACACTAAGATACTCATTTTACCTTCAATATTTAATCTATGATGGAATCTATGTGATCTTAAAATCTATAACTTTAAGAACCTTACCGACATTTACCAGTGGTGATTATAACATGATTATTTCTATCTGTGTCATTTCCTCCAAAATTAGTGGTCCACATTCGGCCTTTTTACTGAATGAGTCTACTTTTTCCTTCTTAACCATCCAACTGACCAGCGTTTGTTACAGGTGTGGTCTCATGAATTACATCTTATTTCAAAATGTGTAATTCATCACCCTCCTTAATTATTTTGTAGATTAAATTGTCCCAGATTTGACCAGTGGAAGCCTATTCAGGTGGCGAGCTTGCCTATATGGGTGCACGCTCAGTCGTGTCTGAATCTTTGCGACTCCATGGAACTATAGCCTGCCCGCCAGGCTCCTTTGTCCATGGAATTTTCCAGGCAACAAAATGGAGTGGGTTGCCATTTCCTTCTCCAGGGGATCTTCCCAACCCAGGATTGAACCCAGATCTCTTGTGTCTCCTGCATTGTCAGGCAGATTCTTAACCACTGTGCAACCAGGGAAGCCCATTCAAGTAGTATCTGTGTCCTTATCACATGCACTCTTTTTTTTAAAGGCTTCTTTACTTTCTGGCCTGGCAATATGTTCTATTCTCATCTTGTACTTCCCTGAACCAGTCATACAATTAGCTATTTCTCCAAGGATATGCACATACATTATTTTAGAAATGATCAGTCCATATGAACACCTTCAGTTCAACCTGGCCAATAATTTTCTTTCTTTACCCGTTTGAATATTTGCTATTTTTCTTCCAAAGGGAGGTTTCTGGCTTCTGATACATTAAAATATTCACTAATTTTCTAAATAAAAATACTGTATTCATATTCAATTAATTATTTCAATTTGGGTATCATTCATTTGAATACAGTTGGGTTAATTTGCTTCTGTTTTCATTTTTAGTTTATCCTTCTTTCCATTTTACTGCAACCATAAAAATATAAATAGTATTCACATGCTTGCAGAAATCAGCATTTTACAAATATTATTTATAGAAATATCACTTGCTCTTATCCACTTTCTCAACCCCAGCTCTTGTTGGTGACATCATTTTGCATGCTTTATTCTTTTTGCATTTCTTTTCAGAGACAAGCAAAAATATGGTTATTATTTACAGTTTCTCCTTTCTTATACCAAATGTGGCATAATACATATTCTATTTTTCAATTGCTTCCTCATATAAAAATAACTGAGAAATTTTTCTGTTTCAGTTCACTGCTCTCTTCCTTATTCTTTTTTACAGTTGTATAAACACTCGAGTACATTTATGTATCATGGTTTATTATTTCTTATGTTTGACATACAAGTAATTCTCAATGCTGCAATTAATCAGTTTCTACATATGTGTTTTTGTATTATTGGAGGCATATATTTAGGATATCTTCCTAATAGTGAGATTGGTTGCTTGAAGGGTGGATTCATATTTTTGTAAAATATTGCCCCCAATCTACTCTTAGGTACATTCATTTTACATTACCAAAATACGAGATTGTTTCTCCTCACCTCAGCAAGTGACTAATTTTTTCTGCCAACTTCCTGTTTTGTGTGGTCTACATTTTAATTCTTAGTCATTTTATTAACTTTTTAAATAAGTGTTCTTTGTGTAGAGCATAGAATTAGTTTTGCATTATGTTGTAATTTGAAATACCTTTCTTTTAATAGGTGAATTAACTTCAATCTTCTATTAAAGCTTTCATTTTCAGTAGATTCTATTTAATATTGGAGGATTCTGTGTCATTTGGTTCACAGTCATTCACAAATGATGTATCTTCACCTTTTTTTTTTTTTGTCATACATTGACATGAATCAGCCATGGATTTACATGTATTCCCCATCCCGATCCCCCCTCCCACCTCCCTCTCCACCCGATTCCTCTGGGTCTTCCCAGTGCACCAGGCCCGAGCACTTGTCTCATGCATCCCACCTGGGCTGGTGATCTGTTTCACCATAGATAGTATACATGCTGTTCTTTTGAAATATCCCACCCTCACCTTCTCCCACAGAGTTCAAAAGTCTGTTCTGTATTTCTGTGTCTCTTTTTCTGTTTTGCATATAGGGTTATCGTTACCATCTTTCTAAATTCCATATATATGTGTTAGTATGCTGTAATGTTCTTTATCTTTCTGGCTTACTTCACTCTGTATAAGGGGCTCCAGTTTCATCCATCTCATTAGGACTGATTCAAATGAATTCTTTTTAACAGCTGAGTAATATTCCATGGTGTATATGTACCACAGCTTCCTTATCCATTCATCTGCTGATGGGCATCTAGGTTGCTTCCATGTCCTGGCTATTATAAACAGTGCTGCGATGAACATTGGGGTGCACGTGTCTCTTTCAGATCTGGTTTCCTCAGTGTGTATGCCCAGAAGTGGGATTGCTGGGTCATATGGCAGTTCTATTTCCAGTTTTTTAAGAAATCTCCACACTGTTTTCCATAGCGGCTGTACTTAGTTTGCATTCCCACCAACAGTGTAAGAGGGTTCCCTTTCCTCCACACCCTCTCCAGCATTTATTGCTTGTAGACTTTTGGATAGCAGCCATCCTGACTGGCGAGTAATGGTACCTCATTGTGGTTTTGATTTGCATTTCTCTAATAATGAGCGATGTTGAGCATCTTTTCTTGAAATGTAACTTTTAGCATTATAAGTTATCCCTCTTTGTCTAGTTTATTGCTGTGGTCCTAAATTTGATTTTATCTGCTATCAGGATTGCAACCTCAGGTTCTTCATTGTATACTTTTCAGTGTTTGCCTCAATTCTGTATTATGCCTTTCACAGAGATAAATATACTAAAGATACTGATTATAAAACTAAATACACATGGTAAAATTATAAGTAATGATTAAAGTAAGAGAAATAAAGATCAGGTTTTCAAAAACAGAAAGAGAAATGTAAAAAACAGAAGGGATGTAAACAGAAACTCTCAATAAACCTAAAAGTTGTTAAGAAAAAGTGAAGGCTAGAGAATATGAGAAAATAATAGCAAAAACACAACAGGAGAAGTAAAACTCGATCTATAAATAATCACAATAAATTTAAATGTATTTAGCTCCAGTTAAATACAAGCAATGTCATATCTCCATATATCTCTAGCTCCTCCCCGCACTCTCCTATCTTTTCCTCTAACATCAGTAACCAAGCAAGGATGCCTGCTTTCACAATTTCTATTCAACATATTATTGGAAGTCCTAGACAGAGCCATCAGGAAAAAAATAAAAGGCACCCAGCTAGCCAAGCAGAAAAGGAAGGAAAGTTATGCTTGCAAAGTGCACATGCACACAAACAAAACACCTGCTAGAACTAATAAACCAATTAAGTAAAGTTGCAGGATACCAAATTAATGTATAAAAATCAGAGGCATTTATGAAACAACAATTCACAATCAAAAAAAGGAAACTAAGAAAACAATTCCATTTACAAAATTATAAACGTAACCAAGAAAGTGAAAGACTTGTACACAGAAAACTATAAATCACTGCTGAAAGAAATCTACGGAAGTACAAGTAAATGTAAGACATCCAGTGTACAGTTAAAAGAGTTAACATTAAGATATCTGTACTATCCAAAACAACCTACAGATTTAACAGAATCCCAATCAAAACTCCAATATCATTTTTCACAATAGAAAAATTCATCTCAGAATTTATGTAGAACTTTGAAAGAACCTTTACAGTTAAAAAACTGTAAAAAAGAACAAATTTGGAGGGCTCACTTCATGATTTAAAAACATTACAAAGCTACAGAAATCAAAACAATTTGGCATTGCCTTGAAGACAGATCATTAAAACAGTGCAATGAAATAGAGTACAGAAATAAACTTTTGTGTATATTAGCAAATGATACTCAATAAGGATGCCAACACCATCTAATGGGGAAAGCACAGTTTCTTCAACAAATGGTGCTGGGGAAACTGGATATTCACATGCAAAAAATGAAGTTAGACCCTTATAGTACACTATATCCAAAACTGAACTCTATTATAAAGACATAAATGTATGACCTAAAACTATGAAATTCCTAGAAGGATATCGAGAGAAATTTCATGACAATGGTTTTGGCAATGATTTCTTGGATATATCTGACACCAAAAGCACATGCAACAAAAGCAGATATAGATGATGGAACTATATCAAACTTAAAAAACTTTTGTTCAAATGACACAATCATTGATTGAATGGCTACTCAGAGAATGTGAGAAAATATATGCAAAGTATATCTGCTGCTGCTGCTAAGTTGCTACAGTGTATCTGTTAAAGGACTAATATCTAGAATCCATAAAGAACTCTTGAAACCCAGCAGGAAATTAAATAAACCTATCTAAAAATGAGCAAAAGACTTGGATATTCCTCTAAAGATGATATACAAATTGCCAATGAAGCAAATGGAAAGATGCCCAACATCACTTATTATCTGAAAAATGCACATCCAACCCACAAAGAGATATTACCTGATACCCATTAGGATGACTACTATAAAAAAAAAAAAAAAAATCAGTGTTGGTCAGGACACGGAGAAACTGGAACCCTTATGCATCTTTGGTAATACTGTAAAATGATGCAACCACTATGAAAAATAACAGTTCTCTCAAAAATCTAAAAATAGCATTACCATATTAACCAGCAATCATACACCTGGGCATATACCTGGTGAAAACCATAATTCAAAAATATACATGTACCCAAATGTTCAGTTTAGCACTTTTTTCAATAGCCAAGACATGAAAGCAGTCTAAATGTTAGAATAATGGATAAGGTTGTGGTGCACATACACATTGGAATATTACTCAGCTATAAAAAGAATGAAATAATAGCATTTGCAGCAACATGGATGGCCCTAAAGATTATTTTACAGTACTAAGTGAAATAAGCCACAGAAAAACAAATACCATGATATAACTCATGTGGAATCTAATTTTTTTAAAATGATATAAACAAACATTTCCAAAACAGAAACAGAGTCAGAAAACAAGCTTATGGTTACCAAATGGGAAACAGTGGGAGGATCATTTAGGAGGTTGAGATGAACATACACACACTGCCTGCATGCGTACTAAGTCACCTCAGTCACGCTTGACTCCTTGCGACTCTATGGACTGTAGCCCGCCAGGCTCCTCTGTCCATGGGATTCTCCAGGCAAGAATACTGGAGGGAGTTACCATGCCCTCCTCCAGGGGATCTTCCCAACCCAGAGACTGAACCTGCATCTCTTACATCTCCTGCATTGTCAGGCAGGTTCTTTACCACTAGCACCACCTTGGAAACCCCCAACATCCACACACTACCATATATAAAATAGTACTGTGTAGCACAGGAAACTCTACATGATATTCTGTGATAGCCTGTATAGGAAAATAATCTTAAAAAGAATGAACATATTTATAACTGGATCACCTCGCTGTGTACCTGAAACCAACACAACACTGTAAAGCAAACACGCTGCAATAAAATCTTAAAAAAGATCTGAAAGCAGAGTTTGGGAGACATATTTGTACATTCATGTTCAGAGCAGCACTATTCACAATAGCTAAGAGATGGAATCAAAATGTCCATTGATGGAAGAATGACTTAAATGTGGTATATACAAGCAGTGGAATAATATTCTTGATCATACGCTACAACTTGGATAAGCCTCAAGGACAACAGTATGATAACTGAAATAAGCCAGTTATAAAAGTACTATATTCTACTTTGATAAGGTATCTAAAGTAGCCAAGTTCATATAAACAGAAAATAGAATGAATTATGGTTACCAGGAACTGTGGGGAAAGGACAAAAAAGAGTAATCACTTAATATACATAGTTTTTTGTATTTTTAAGATGAAAAAGTTCTAGTTCTATTTAACAAGGTGAATATATTTAACACTACTGAACTTCACACTTAAAAAAGATTAAAACTGGACTTCCATGATGGTCCAGTGGCCTCCATGCTTCCAATGCAGGGGGCGGTTCAATCCCTGATTGGAGAAGTTCTGCATGCCACACAGCATGGACAAAAAAGAAAAAAATTAGTATAAAAAATGGTGGAAATGTTACATCAAGAAAATCTTTAAGAATCGATATTATACAAATAATACTCTAATTAAATATGTATTATTAGAGGCAAAGGAATATATCCAAAATAGCTGAAAAATATGCACTCAAGTAAATATATGTACAAATTCATTATTCCAGCATTATTCATAATATCTAAGACACGCAAAGAGCCCAAATGTGCATCACCCGATGAATGGATAAACAAACTGTGCTATATACATACAATAGAACATTCAGCCATACTAAGTGCAGAAATGGTATGATACATGCTACCACATGCGTAAACCTCCAAATTATTATGCTAAGTGAAATAAGTCAGACACAAGAGGTCAGCATTCTATGATTCCACTTATATGAAGTACACTGAATAGATTAAATCCATAGACATAGAACAGATTGGTGGTTGCTTGTGTTAGGGGGAAGGAAAAATGGAAAGAAACTTCCCCATAGGTAAGAAATTTTACTTTGCAGTGCCTGAAACAGCTTTGATCTATATAGAGTTGGTGGCTGCCCAACATTGTGAATGTATTAATGCCTCTTGTTAATTTTATGCCATGTGAACTTTATCTAAGTAAACTTCAAAAATGGAAACAACCAATAAAACACTGAATACATAAATGTTTTACAGGATTTTCTACCAAATGAGAAAGAAACAGGTAAGTTCAAACTTGTGGGAAATACTCCCTAGGATAGTTTTTACAAGGCCAATATTCTTGGGAAACAGGTGAAAGGAGAAACACATATTAGGAAGCTAATGTAAGCTTTCATAAGACCTACAGTAGCAGAAAAAGGAATGCCACTACAAGAAGATCTAATTGATTGCATGAAATAGATGAATAAAATAGCTTTCACGCTTATCTCTTGCTTTTTAATGTGTATCAACTTTTGGGTGAGATTGACAAAATTCAGAGAAAACCCTTTGAATTGACATTTTAAAAACTAACTTAATTAGCTACTCCTTCCCTCTTGAACTAGTCTAACACACTGACAACATGAACTTTGATGCTACACAGAGGTGTAGCATTTCTCTTTAGAACAAACACAATTTAAGGTCTAGAAGCGTGGAATACAATGGTCCATTTTACCTGGAATACAATGGTCCATTTAGAAGAATTTTAGTCATTGAGAAAGAAAATACAGGAAATACCTCAAAATTGGAGAGAAATATAAACATTTTTCTTGTAAGTGTTGGCCTTTGACAGTTGAAATTTGCTGATAACATACAGTTTTTAATTCTTTTTTTTTTTGATAACATACAGTTTTAATAATTCTAGTTAATATTTGCTAAGGAGAAACAGACCAGTCTTGATTAGTGTTTTAGTTTCCTAGATGTGTCCAACTAATAAAGTGACTTATTAGAGTAGCACATGAACAAACTCTATCCATAATAGTGTGAAAAGGAATCAAAAGTTCATAAAACCCTCAAAATAATCTTATTTAAATTGATATTATATATATCTAGCCACAGAGTTGCGGTGATAAACTAAATGTCCCACCTAGCTGTATCTTGGTAGGTTATCTTAATGAATACATAGATCAATATTTTTATCTTTTGGTATCCATACTACCAGGAGAAATATCAACAACCTCAGATAGGTAGATGTTACCACTCAAATGGCAGAAAGTGAAGAGGAACTAAAGAGCCTCTTGATGAGGGTGAAAAATTAAGAGTGGAAAAGTTGACTTAAAACTTAATATTAAAAAAAACAAAGATCATAGCATCTGGTCCCATCACTTCATGGCAAACAGACTGAGGAAAAAGTGAAATATTTTACTTTCTTGGGCTCCAAAATCACTGCAGACAGTGACTACAGCCATGAAATTTAGCAATGCTTGCTCCTTGGAAGAAAAGCTATGACAAACTTAGTGTATTAAAAACCAGAGACATCACTTTGCCAACAAAGGTCCATATAGTCAAAGCTATGGTTTTTCCAGTAGTCATGTATGGATGAATGTGAGAGTTAGACCATAAAAAAGGCTGAGCACGAAAAAATTATTGCTTTTGAACTGTGGTACTGGAGGAGACTCGAGTCCCTTGGACTGCAAAGAGATCAAACCAGTCAACCCTAAAGGAAATCAACCCTGAATATTCACTGGAAGGACTGATGCTGAAGCTCCAATATTTTGGCCACCTGATGTGAAGAGCCAACTCATTGGCCAAGGCCTTGATGCTGGGAAAGACAGAGCAGAAGGAGAATGGGGCAAGAGGATGAGATGGTTGGATGGCATCACCAGTTTAATGGACATGAGTCTGGACAAGCTCTGTGAGACAGTGATGGACAGGGAAGCCTGGCATGCTGAGGCCTATGGAGTCACAAAGTCAGACACAACTTTACAAGTGAACAACAACCCATGCTGCAATTACAGATGTTCACGAGTGGTTTCTGTATAGAAATTTTTATTATAAGTTAAATATATTTATCAATATACTTTGCATGCTTTATTTTTAAAAAATCATGTAATTAAAATAAAAATAACATCTTCAGTAGCTTAACTTCCCTGATGGTCTTAATGAGATAAACTCATATATTCGTCCATGCCAAAACAAGTACTGTGTTCTAACATCAAAGTTCAATATGAATAAGCAGGTGAAGTGTTGTGGTTTGTAACTTTTCTTTTAATCACTCTAAAACTGGGCAAACCATCCAAGGCAGCTGGTAGTAATAACACTTAATTTTCATTGCAGGAGCTATCTTTCTGTCCTCTACTTTTTTGTGCTATGATGAAAAGGAGACGTGATTTTTGAGTTAAATTTCTTTTTTGAGTTGAATTTCACACCTCTGGTAAAGAATACACAAGCACACATATTCCCCTCCCCTAGTAAATATTCATCTGTTTCTACATAATGTCTGTGTTTTCCTTATCTCCCTGTGCTCCACCCCCCATTCCTGTTGGGAAATATATTTGGGGCTTAGAATTTATTACAAGTAATTCATCTTTTTCTCTCTTGCTCTCTCCCTCTCTTTCAGAGTCTATTCAAGTTGGAAAAGCTGAAACAAATAGCAACAGTTGGTCTTCCACAGCAGCTGCTCCATCATTACAGAGCAGGAACTGCTTCTTTTTGTCTGAGGGATTGGTGGGCTTCACTCTATCACGCATGCAAAACTGTGTAATCTACAGTGGCCTATTCTCAAAGCACAGAGAATGTAGCAACATCTTTTTCTTTTTGTAGTCAATATGTTTATTTTATATTGAAATATAACTAATTAACAATACTGTGTTAGTTTTGGGTGCAGAGCACCCAAATATATTCAGTTATATATATATACTTATATCCTTTTAAAAAAAAATTTTTTCCCTTGTAGGTATTTGAGAATATGAGCAGAGTAGTTTGTACTGTAATAGTAGGTCCTTGTTGGTTATCTATTTGAACTATAAGCAGTGTGTATGTCAACCCCAAATTCTCAGTCTATGCCCCCACAACTCTTCCCACTCGTAACCATAAATTCATTATTTATGTTTGTTAGTCTGTTTCTGTTTGAAAGCAAGTTCATTTGTATCTTTTTTTTTTAGATCCCACATATCATTCTTTATTGAAATGATCACACTGTTTGGCCTTGATCTAAGTGTTTATATGTATAACAATCTAAAACTAGTTTTTGCTGTTTTTATAATAAAGTAATTCAGGATTTAAAAAACAGAGCAAATCTTATCTATCAATACTAAATACAATCTACAATACATTTATGAATATTTAAATTCAAAGCCTGGGCATACTACTATCTGGTGGAATGAACAGGTGAAAGCCTTAATATTGTGAAACTTCACTGCATCAGGCAGACTTGTCTGAGTGTTTTACTTACAGCTCCTGTAAGTATTTTTCAATAGTGAATGATACAGAACTACACAGTCCATGGTCAGTTGAATCCACAGATGTAGAGGAACTGAGCATATTGAGGGCCGATTTAACTTATATGTGGATTTGTTCAAGGGTCAGTTGTACATGAAATGAGAATATTACTAACCCCAGCTTGCTATTTTCTAAGTAATCATACACACATTAATATATCAATATATTTTCCACTAATATATAAATTTGATGTATACTATATTTATGATATTGATTTATAATATAATATACTAATATTATATAAAATATTTATTAGGCCAAATTCTTTAATGTCCAAAAGCAGCTTTAGAACCCATTTCCTGTAATGATGTACAGAGTAACTTTGATTTGTGCCTACTTTAAGCCTTTAGGATTCCTTAAAACAGATTCAGTGAGCAGCTTGTACAGACTGATACTTATATAATAAGTGAAATCAAGTTATGATATTGTGTGGAAACATCTTTTAAGCAGTACTGATGACAAAATAGGATTTATTTTAATCAATATGTATATGATACTACTATTAATAATCTATATGTCCTTGTTTCAATAAGCAACAATTAAACTTACTTATGGCTTTGTAAAAACTTCAGAGGAAAACAAAATTGCAGATGATTCATTAAAACTCCAAAAAGGCAAGCATACTTCAGAATAAACAAAGGTTTGTTTTTTCAAAAAAAAAAAAAGCAAGAAGCGCAACACAAAAAAAGAATAGCAATATCTCCGTGGTGAAAAATGAGGAATATTATTTAGAGGCGAGCTGGAAAACCAAAATACTGACACTTATGCCAGCACTTGTAGGAAAGGTTACATGTTGTTAAAAGTTTCAGATAAAATATGGTTGTGTATATTCAGATTTATTTCACTGCAGGTTTGGCTGGCATGGTGACTGACCAAGAAAGGCTTTGTGAAGAGGGTGGTCACTGAGTATTCACTCATACCCAGATTTGAGAAAGGACATTTAGGTGGAGGGTATAACGGGAGCAAAGTCATGGAAACAGAAACTTCAGAGCATATACAGAGAAAAGTAAAGCCATTCAGTTACTCCATTTATGACACATTTGAGAATGTGGGTGGGGCACAGGTTAGTAAAAGTATACAAGAATCATATGTTGAATACTTTGCAAAATAAAACTCCACTCCTTATCTCCTTTCTCCACTCATTCCCCCTCCTCTCCTTCCTACTCTAATATTTTCCACATATCTGATTATTTAAAAGATTATCACAGTATTCTACAATAGGTATAATGTTTAATGATGCTGTTTTCCTGTAATTAGAGTTCTTTCCTAATTGCCTTATAAGTACTTCCTTATAAGTGATTATGAATGCACTTTCCAGGGTAAACAAATAAGTGCATGGGTTTATTTTACACTCCTGTGAATCGAGCAGAGACTTAAATCAAATTAAGGATGATCTATACTGCCAGGCACCCATGCCCCAATCTAAAATTAATCAGAGTTCTTTTATCAGGGGAATCTAAGGCACAAGGACTATATTTATGCTAATTTTTGTTAATATGGCTGGAAGGCATCAGAGCATAGAGGAACACAGAGAAGCTTTGGAGTCCTAAGAATAGAATTCATTTTACCAAATGATGACTTAACCAAAGATATCATTCATAGTATATAAAACTAAAAAATTACTTTGTCACTTAACAATGCATTGTAAACATCTCTGTGGGTCAGCAATTATATTCAACTTGTTCATTTCAAAATCTGCCTTGGATTTAACTGTGTATTGGCACAGGGTATACAAAACATACTCTCTGTTGTCTGCCTCCATATACATACATTGATTTTATTGTTATATACTGTACTTTTCCTGGAAGGGGAAATGTCAACCCATTCCAGTATTCTTGCCTAGATAATCCCATGGATAGAGGAGCCTGCTGGGCTATGGTACAAAGGGTCACAAAGAGTCAGACATGACTGAAGCTACTTAGCACGCATGCACACATACTGTACTATTAAAAATCAAAACATAATGAGCATCTGTTGATGTGTTCACTTGAACATATATCTGAGTATATATGCATGAACATTTAAATTTTTATTGACATTTAAATTATATTGAAATAAGTTGTATCAACTTGTTATCCTAACAAAGACTTGGAAAGTTGTACCAATATTAACTTTCCTTCTACTTTTATTACCCTTCCATGGTCCTCAGTCAAAAGCTACCTTGGGTCATTTATTGAGGAAAGGTGATTAGAGCAAGACCACCTGTAACAGAACTAACATACCCATTAAAATCTACAAAATAAATGTGTGCCTTTTTTTGTTGTGGGTGCATACAGTTTATAATTCCACCAGTAAGTGTTTGTGTATTAGCATTACATTAGTTTATCATAAGCTGTTAAAATATCCTACAAAATTGGGGTATTGAAGTTATATCTAATTTCATGTATATCAATATTAAGAGAAATATGTTTGGAACAAAGGTGTCATTATGTGTCTATTCTGTGGTGCAAGTATTTTAGAACAGTTCAAGAATAATATTCAGCCATAAAAAAGAATGAAATCTTGTCATTTGTGCTAACATGTATGGACTTTGAGGGCAGTATGCTAAGTGAAATAAATCAGATAGAAAGACAAATACCCTATGATTAATTTCAGTTAATGTGAAATCTAAAAATAAAACATAGCAACACCCCCAAAACCAAAAAACTACACACAAGCTCATAGACACAGATAATAGACTGATAGCTGATGGAGGAGGTGGGGGTTAAATGGTAGGCAAAATGGGTGAAAGTAGTCAAGGTACAAACTTTCAGTTAGTATAAATAAGTCATGGGGATGCAATGCACAGCATGGCCACTATAGCTAATACTGTATTGCATATTTGAAAGTTGCTAAGAGAGTAAATCTTAAAAGTTCTTACCACAAAAAATTCTGTAATTAGGTATGGTGATGGATGTCAACTAGACTTATTCTGATCATTTTTTGATATATACAGATATAGAATCATGTTGTATATCTGAAACGTTAACAATATTGAATGTCAATACCTCAAAAATTGCAATAACCATTAGTATTTTAAATATACAGTTCTTTCACAAAGTCATATATAATCAGATAATATTTCTGATGCATTATTTTTTTCAATTTTGAGGCAACTGACAACAAAAATGTTGTATTTTAATCTTCACAATACATCTATAAAAAGCTAATACAAAACTGTTTTGTGAAGGGAAGAAGCATGTTATCTTTCAGTACAAAAGTATGTCCCAGTCAGAAAGATCAGCATTACCATCTGCCAATTCACTTAAGTCAAAAAAAAATGGAATACACATTGTCAACCTCTCCCACTTATTCATAATGATAATGAGCCAGCTGATAATGAGCCAGGGCCAGCAGTATTGTAAAGTTGCTCCTATCTATTCTTATTGATTTGACATTCAATCTAATTGTTACTTATGTCATATTTATTCTTTGAATACTAATAAATATTATATCTGATTACATTTCACACCACATCTAATCAGTCTCCAAGACATAATTTCCACCTCTTAAGGCTTCTTGCATTATATCAATTTCTCTCCACCTTCACATGAAGATTCATGTAAATATTCTAAAGCAGGACAATATCCTCTCTATGAACACTAAAATAAATTCCAAACTCCTAAATCAAAGCTCTTACAAATATTTGACAGCTTCAACAGTTCTTAAGGCGAAGTCCAAACCCATTTACACTACACAAAGCATTTTTTTTCTTATATGGTGAAGTGGAGCCAATGTACCTAGGCTGAAATTTTGGCTCCAAGATTCTAAATTTTTGGCTTGGGCAAAGGGTATAATAGCTCTTGAAGTTTCTACATGAAATAGGTATTACCACGCTACTATTGCGTAAAGACTGAAACAATTCTGGCACATCAATTTCTCAATAAAAGTTAGCCTTTCTCCATCAGTCATCATAATCAAATGCCATATTACAAATAGGTCCCCGCCCAACTGTACTTTCATCTAGTGTTCGTCTATAAATTTAAATATTGATATTAGTATTTATATTTCAACACTCAGATAATCTCTCATTCTAAGTGTCCAACTCTCAGAAAATCCAGTTTATTTGCAACTCTACCACTCTCTTGACATTTTGTGCCTGATTTTCAACACAGTCTGCTCTGTAGTTATAGGAAACAAACATATCTGCCATGCAAGCCCTCCTGTTTTCAAAGCACGCCGTATAAGATAATTTGCTAACTTGAGCATGTAATTATCTATTTGAGTTCTAACTTAGATTAGTCAGATGTACACAGTCCTTAAATATTACTTTCATGCCATTCAAGTTCCAGAGCTTCTGTAGAAGTCAGTGCTTCCCTTTCAATATGTGGTTCGTTCGAATCCACTGCAGGAAATACACTGCACTGTAGGCGTTCTCACCACCTCCCTGACAACCAGCTCTCGTTTCAATCTGATTAATGAAGGACTCATTCACTATTTGAGAGTCCCCTGCTTTTTTTAAGATAATAATTTCATTTCTATTTTGTGGATGAGGAAAACTGAGCTCGAAATGGCAACATCTGATTAGTTTATAAAGTTGCAGAGCCTGGAATAGGATGCAGGCTCCTTCTCCCTAGTATTGGTTATGGTTTTCAGTTTTCAAACCTTGGAGACTGGAGTTTCTATCCCCAGAGAAAAGGGATAGCAAACAGACATCTAGACACAGGTGTGAGGGCTTGCTCACATGCTCTTCATTATGTTATTGTTGTTCAATCACCCAGTCGTGTCTGACTCTTTGCGACCCATGGACTGCAGCACGCCAGGCCTCTCTGTCCCTCACCATCTCCCAAAGTTTGCCCAAGTTCATGTCCATTGCATTGGTGATGCTGTCCAGCCATCTCATCCTCTGATGTCCTCTTCTCCGTCTGCCCTCAGGCTTTCCCAGATCAGCATCAGGGACTTTTCCAATGAGTCAGCTGTTCCCATCAGATGACCGAAATACTGGAGTTTCAGCTTCAGCAGCAGTCCTTCCAACGAGTATTCAGGGTTGATTTCCCTTAAGATTGACTAGTTTGATCTCCTTGCTGTCCAAGGGACTCTCAGGAGTCTTCTCCAGCACCACAGTTCGAGGGCATCAATTCTTCGGTGCTCCACCTTCTTTACAGTCCAGTTCTCACAACTGTACGTGACCACTGGGAAGACCATAGCCTTGACTATACAGACCTTTGTTGGCAGAGTAATATTTCTGCTTTTCAACACACTGTCTGTGTTTGTCATAGCTTTTCTGCCAAGAAGCAATGTCTTCTGATTTCATGGCTGCAGTTACCACCCACAGTGATTTTAGAACCCAAGAGGAAATCTGTTACCACTTCCACCTTTCCCCTCTATTTGCCATGAAATGATGGGCCAGATGCCATGATTTTAGTTTTTTAAACATTTAGTTTTAAGCCAGCTCTTCATTATATGTACCTTCATTTGAAGGATTTATAGGAAAGGAAATTATATATAGTGTAGAGGTGAGACCATATTCAGAACATGGTGTGGGGTGAAATTAAAAACTGGTAGCTTCAATAAGATTTGGATTAATACAAGCATCTTAGGAATTTGGGAAAGATAGGCCTGATTAAGAAATATAATGAGCATACTGTTAAAAGAGAATGAATGCAAAAGTTCATATTATTGAGTAAATGACATCTTGAGAGCATCTTATTGGTTGTGTCTAGTGGCCAAACTAAAACAGAAGGTGAAGTTTGCCTTTGTATTGATAAAATTCTCAGCACACACATTCTCCATGCCTTTTCGCTAAGATTACAGAGACTGCAAATGTTATTGATGAGTTCTTAAAAGCATAAAAAATAGGGGGAAAAGATGAAAAAACTATAGTCACTTAATATTTAGCCAAAATATTATCTTTATACACACTTTTTGTGGGGAACACTAAGAGCAGTTTTCAGTTCATACACAGGAAAATATATTAAGAGGAAAGTACAAAGATTTCCCATACACAGTTGGCCCCCACATATGGATGATGGTTTGTTGACAGATTTGGTGGTGGAAGAAAAGTGAGGGTTACTCTCTCAGTCCTGTCTGATTCTTTGTGACGCCAAGGACTGTTGTCTGCCAGGCTCTGCTGTCCATGGAATTCTCCAGGCAAGTGTACTGGAGTGGGTTGCCATTCCCTTCTCCAGGGGATCTTCCCAACCCAGGGATTGAAACTGGGTCTCCTGCATTGCAGGAAGATTTGGTGGAAAGATA
This sequence comes from Cervus canadensis, assembly GCF_019320065.1. NCBI lineage: Eukaryota > Metazoa > Chordata > Mammalia > Artiodactyla > Cervidae > Cervus > Cervus canadensis. Next base: position 80,111,550 of record NC_057386.1, read on the forward strand.
GATGATTATATAATGCTTGCTTATGTAGTCTTAGTTAATTATGAGGCAAAAGCATCAGGTAAGAGTAAGCAGAGTTCAAGGTTGTGTTGGAGTATTGAAGACAGAGGTGTATAACAGTCACTTGGGACAGTGGGAAAGTGGGAAGTGAATACACTAGGAAGTTAAATAGTTTTGCCAAGAATATATTGTAGACTAGTGAATGGATATCTCATATTCCATGTTTTAAAATGGGATCTATCAGTGCCATCAACTTCAAAAACAAACCAGAGTTTCTGGAGATCCATCAAAAATATTTATAAGCAATTCATGAAATCATGAAAATGTTGGTTATGTGTGAAAGGGGAAGGGACAGAGAAAGTACAGGTAATAATCTTGAGGGCATATTGAAATATAATATTCCCTTGACTGGCAGAATTTAGAAGTAAGCATTACTTTCCTCTTTATCTACTTCTGGATTCCTTCAATATTTGAAAATAAGAAGTACTTTATAATAAAAATGGGTGAGAGAGGGAGAGAGAGATTTCTCAATGTTTCTGTGTATTCTTTTGTAGCAGCAAAATGAAATCATACCCATTTCCCTTCCTGAGATACAAATTGTGCTGTCAAATTATTTTAAGATTTTTTAACAGCAATGGGATGAAGTCCAATCTACTATAGTAACAGTGCTCAGTCACTTGTTCATCTGGACTTGAAAATCTCATTATACTACCTTTATGTAGCTGTTTTTAGCTTAAGGCAGGATTTTATGGTGACACGTAGGGTGTATATAATTTTTTTTCTAACTTGTACTGTGGAAGTTACTTTATGAAATAGTTTTCCAATATTCCATACTTCCACACACAAAGAATATTAGGTATTTTGTTTCTTCTTTCATTCATTTTATATCTACTGTATTGCTTTTCCTGAGAATTATTTTTATATTCTTTTATGTTAATAACATTTGTTAGTTTACATAAATTTATTACTTTAAAATAGTATCTTTGAATTAGCCATTATTTTACAGATTTTTTTCATAAGTAAACCTAAAGTTATATAAAGGAGCCAGCAATATTTTGGATCTCAGATGAAAAATACTAAAACGAATAATTTTATATAATATAATGGCAGTAACAAATCACTGTATATTATATATGTACATAGATATATTCTTCTTCACACCCTTTCTTATTTTACCTTCATACAGAATAAGCTTATATTGATTTCTAATATTTAATTTTTATATTAAGAATGCATTTTAGGAAATCAACAGGAGCCAAAAATCTCTTAAGAGATTTGTTTGAATAAACATTATTGTTAAAGAGTTGGAACACAGGAGTACAAGAAAACGTGATCTATTTTAGTAACTAGGAGTTTAATTTCCCAATCTATTCGATTCGTCCCTTTCTTTATCCCCCACTGTACTACTCACTTCACTTTAAAATATCCTGAACTAATTTAGAGCATAATCTTATTGTTTTGATGTTAATTATACAGTGCATATTTTCATTACCATTACTACTAAAATCTAGAAGAAATCTTCACTCAATTGAATTCAGTAGGTAGCACTTCAAAGTGGCAAAGAATTAATGAGGAAGTTTCTTTGAAGAAGAATATTTAAATAAGGAGGTAAAAGAGAGAGATATCTTCCTGTTATTTAAAATATTGTTAGTTGGTCCTATCAGGTCATTAAAATGTACTTTACTCAAGTTGAAAGTTCTTTTTAAAAGCATTATTTTAACATACAAAAACTATCTCTTCATAAACTCGTACAATGATCTTTGTCTGTCTGTCAGCATAAATGACAAAGTCAAGTGAATAATGTAAGAAAAAGTCTCTATTGATTGGGTATCCAGGACAGCCAGACTATTATTGGACTCTATATAAATCATCTCCTCCTAAACTAATGTATGTCTTGGAGCTATAGTCAACTTGATAAAAGCTAATTTGGAGAAAAGGCATTTTCTATGTGTCCTTGATGGTATAACTGTTTAGTCTATTCATCACAAAATAATAATGACAAGTGTTTTGAATACGTAAAAATCTATGAATAATGATTTGGGTCTTAGCTTTTTATAGTCTCCTAAAAATAGAAACATTTACTTTCTTTTTCCTGATCTTATTTGAGGACTTTTCCTTATGGAGTATATGGTTTACCTAATCCATATATCACACGCTTTAAAATATTATATTTGTACCTTTTAAATAATTTACTGATGAGAGTTAATCATTCAAAATTCTTCCTTTATATTTTTTATACTTTATATTCACTATAAAATTAACCACTATAAAGGCAAAAACTTTAGCTCTTTCTCAAAAATGTAAAATACTCATTCATTTTTCTGACAAAGGGGTTATGTAGCTCAGTGACTGTCAGTGAGTCCCCAAGAGGAAGTTTTATGGAAATTAAGTGGTTTATGAGGTATATTTAGTTTCCTGGTAACAGAGCCAGATACATAAAAATATTCTATTTCCAAGCCTTTTCACCTATTCTTCCTTATTATTTTCTGAAAATATGTTGCTTTTTCTTGAGATGGGCAACCCAAAAGATAAAGACAATATAGACAGGTGAGTGAAATTAAGAAAATAAGGTTTTTAGCATCATTGTGGCATTGTGCCAAGTTTTAAGATTTCCTACCTCTGCTCTCTAATTATGTAAAACAACTAAATGCATGTACTAACTACAATGATAAGTACTCTGCCGATTTCCAACCCAAATAATTCCTAACTGGTATATTCCAATATTTGACTTCTCAACAATAGATAAACATTTTATCCATAATCCAAATGGATCATTCTGCAGGATTGGCACTGGAGGATTTACAATGCTCAAGTAGGAGGTCAAACAATTTTTGAGCAAGCTATCAAGTTTTTGTGAGTTCCACATTCTCTCATAAGCAAGAGTATAGGAACTGCTCCTACTGATTAGCTGTGTGCTATTGATTAAGAGGTGGCCTACACTTACCTCTCATCAGGTTCAAGGTTGCCTAAAGTAATGATGAAAACTCAGGAGATAAAAGATGTGAGAGCAATGCTGCATACCTAAGAAACTCAATGACCAAGCAAGTGAAAAGCATTCAAGCATAATATGGATGGGACAGAGAGTGAGTTCTCCTGGGATGGACAGGTTATTTTCTCACAAATCCATGAAATGAATCCCAACAGCACTCCAATGCCAACTCAAGCTGACCACAGGAATCCAATAGGATCTTTCCTGAACTTTATTTCACTCTTTCCCACATCAATTTTAGATGATCTATTACATGAGGTAGTACATTAGTTTTCTAATGTGGCTGCAACAAGTTACTACAAATTAAGAAGCTTAAAATGACAAACTTATCGTCTTATTGTTTGCAGGTCAGAAGGTTGATTTGATGAAAGTGAAAGAGGAGAGTGAAAAAACTGGCTTAAAGCTCAACATTCAGAAAACTAAGATCATGGCATCTGGTCCCATCACTTCATGGGAAATAGATGAGGAAACAGTGGAAACAGTGTCAGACTTTATTTTTTTGGGCTCCAAAATCACTGCAGATGGTGATTGCAGCCATGAAAGTACAAGACGTTTACTCCTTGGAAGGAAAGTTATGACCAACCTAGATAGCATATTAAAGAGCAGAGACATTACATTGCCAACAAAGGTCCGTCTAGTCAAGGCTATGGTTTTTCCAGTGGTCATGTATGGATGTGAGAGTTGTCCTGTGAAAAAAGCTGAGCACCAAAAAATTGATGCTTTTGAACTGTGGTGTTGGAGAAGACTCTTGAGAGTCCCTTGGACTGCAAAGAGATCCAACCAGTCCATCCTAAAGGAGATCAGTCCTGGGTGTTCTTGGAAGGACTGATGCTGAAGCTGAAACTCCAATACTTGGCCACCTCATGCGAAGAGTTGACTCATTGGAAAAGTCCCTGACGCTGGGAGGGATTGGGGGCAGGAGGAGAAGGGGACAACAAGGGATGAGATGGCTGGATGGCATCACCAACTCGATGGACATGAGTTTGAGTAAACTCTGGGAGTTGGTGATGGACAGGGAGGCCTGGTGTGCTGCGATTCATGGGGTTGCAAAGACTCGGACACGACTGAGCGACTGAACTAAATTTTTTTTTTTTTTTAATATTGTAGTGGTTTTTGCCATACATTGACATGAATCAGCCATGGATTTACATGTGTTCCCCATCTTGGTCCCCCCTCCTGCCTCCCTCTCCATCCCATCCCTCTGGGTCTTCCCAGTGCACCAGCCCTGAGCACTTGTCTCATGCATCCAACCTGGGCTGGTGATCTGTTTCACCCTTGATAGACTTGTTTCAATGCTATCCTCTCAGAACATCCCACCCTTGCCTTCTCCCACAGAGTCTAAAAGTCTGTTCTGTACATCTGTGTGTCTTTTTCTGTTTTGCATATAGGGTTATCGTTACCATCTTTTTAAATTTCATATATATGCGTTAGTGTACTGTATTGGTCTTTATCTTTCTGGCTTACTTCACTCTGTATAATGGACTCCAGTTTCATCCATCTCATTAGAACTGATTCAAATGAATTCTTTTTAATGGTTGAGTAATATTCCATAGTGTATACGTGCTAATATATATGAGCTAAAATTACAGTGTTGTCAGGAATATATTTCTTTCTGTCAGGATCATGTTTCTTTCTGGGAGAATTTGTTTCTCAGCATGTTCCAGCCTCTAGAGTTCTACTGCATTCCTTGGCTCATGACCTCTCTTCCATCTTCCAAACCAGCAATATTGCCTCCTTGACCCCTCCTCCACAGCTCAGCGCCCCCACCACCGGCCACCAACACACATATACACCAGTGTGCAAATTTCCACTTCTGAGATTATTACAATGCAATTATGGCTTCCCTGATGGCTCAGTGGTAAAGAATCCGTCTGCAGTGCAGGAGACCCTGATTTGATCCCTGGGCCAGGAAGATCACCTAGAGAAGGGAATGGCAACCCATTCCAGTTTTCTTGCCTGAAGAATCCCATGGACACAGGAGCCTGGCGAGCTACAGTCCATAGGGTCGCAAAGAGTTGGACACGACTGGGGCGACTGAGCACACATAGACACAATTTAACTTCATAAAATATAAACTAAGACAATAAATTAAATCTTGGAAAAAATGTTAAGGCCTACATGGTTGATATTATTGATAAATGTATTTAACTCTATTATTAAATGAACTTTAAGTCTCATATTAATTAGCTGCTGGTCTCAATTTTGTATATATTTATACAAGTACTATATTCATATAAAGACATTCATAGCCTAAAGATCTCAAACATTTCCTTTCACACATACTAAGGATCTAGTTTTGTGGTATAATAAATGCTATTTGGGGGTAAAAAGGTTTATACTATGTGCCTGCTAAGTCACTTCAATAGTGTCCAACTCTTTGTGACCCCATGGACTATAGCCACCAGGCTCCCTCTCCCTGGAATTTTCCAGGCAAGAATACTGGAGTGGGCTGGCTGCCATTTTTTTCTTAATTATACTATGTGAGGAGGTTAAAATAAGGGAAAATGGGTTTGGGATATATGGAAACTCTTTTCAAAACCATCTGAAGTCTAAAACTGTACTAAAATTTAAAAGTTTATTAAAAGATAAAAAGAAAATAAATATGCAAGTACTTATACAAAAGGGTTTAATAAAATATTAAGCAAAATTTGGTACAAAATAATTTCTGACTTAGTATTCAAGTACATGTCAAAGTGTGTCTTAAATGCAATTTCTTAAATCAATTCAAAAAATAATGACTCACTGTTTGAAAGAAACTGAATTTCCTTAGATTATTTTAACGCTTTGTTGTAACTTTCCACTGGTCTCTAGAGCATTTGATATTTAAATTTTAGTGTAATGTACAAAGTTCAATGAGCCGAAAGAATGGAAATATCTAGTGACAGTAATCATGACTTTTTTCCTATTCACAAATGATGGTTATATGGATGTCTCTAAACAAGTGATTGAAAATAATAAACATGTAATGATTTAGAACATGATATGAATCTTATAAGTACACTCTTCAAAATTAGATTTCTTTTTTGCTGAACTGACTTTGATCTTAACAGTGAAACTGAATTATGTATACAGGCACAGATTTTTTTCATGAAACAATATTTGTATAATTTCACTACATAATTAACCAATGATTATCAATTAATTATTGGCTAATAAATGGTGCTGAGCACTATACCAGTTATATTTTAGGAAAGTATGATATTTAATGAAAAGTATGCATTTCTTGCTCTCTTCAAGTCACATTCTTCTGCAGAAGAGACTAACAACTTAACAACTGCAAGTATGCTTAATTAGATCACTCATTAGAAACTATGAACTAGAGAATGAGGTGGTACTCTAGCAAGGGAGCAGGGACCTATGTTGAATAGGATAACTGGGGAAAGATTCATAGAACAGCTAATAGTTTAGAAAAATCATGAAAGAAAATATTAGAAAAAATAAAAAGAGGGAAAGAATAATGAGTGGCAAGAGAATGTAGTATATGTAACAAAGGTAGAAAACAGAAATAATAAGAATGTATTTGTATTAGGAAAAATATATTTTGAGTAAAGTAATGAATATAGAGAGAACAACTGAAAGAAACAAGAACCATTAGCTAGTATGAGGCCACCTAACAGTTTTGAATTGATTCAGCAAATAAAGTTATTGATAAGAGCAACAGGCTTTATTATACAGAGTGAAGTAAGTAAGAAAGAGAAAGACAAATATCATACATTAATGGATATATATATATATATTATATATATATATTTCCTATATTTCCTATATATATCCTATATATATTCATATATATATATATATATATGGAATCTAGAAAGATGATACTGATGATCCTATTTGCAGAGCAGCAAAGGAGACACAGACAAAGAGAAGAGAGTTTTGGACACAGTAGAGTGTGGGATGATGTGAAAGACTAGTATTGAAACATATACATTAACATATGTAAAATAGATGGCCAGTGGGAACTGTCTGTATGACTCAGGGAAGCCAAAGTCAGTGCTGTGTGACGATGCAGAGGGGTGGGATGGGATGGGAGGTTCTAGAGGGAGGGAACATATATATATATATATGTATATATACACACACCTATGTATGATTCATATTGACGAATGGCAGAAACCATCACAATATTGTAACTATCCTCCAATTAAAAATAAAATTTAAAAAACAAAAAAGAATTAGTCTGGAGTATGGAAAACAAAAACAATAAATCGTAATTATTTGCTAAAAAGGACAGCAATAGGCTTAATGAAAATACTGTATAAGAAGTGCTATGGTGGATTCTGTACATCAAGTGTGCAAAATACTAGCTTTCATTGTAAAAAGTTGGTCATTTTATAACACATCAGAAGAGAAATCCGGTATTTCAGCTAAGCCGTATCCTTTCAAATGAAAAAGTTTTGTAAAAATCTTATGAAGTAAAAATTGCAATGTTGACTGTAAGAATATTTTCTCCTTTAGTTCTTCAACTGAATAGAACTTGATGTTTGTGATTCTTCTGATTTATGTTTCCATAGCATGTTGTTTTGCATAAAAGTTAATCACATTAACTCTTATGTATTTAAAAAATTCCCTATTAGATAATAAAACTAGTGTCAAATTATTGTAAGTACTAAAATTGCCATGGATTATTTGGTAATTTACTGATTTATAAACAGACCTAAAGTCACTTTAGCAGGAATTCCAAATGAAATCCTAATTTAGCTCGAAAGCCTTTGAAGAGGGTGGGGCAGGGGATTAAAATACCTAAGGCAGTTTATGTCTAGGATACAGAAAATTGGAAAGAATACAACTCCCCAATTTGAAACAAAAAAGAGGGTAACATAAAAAATTAGTACTTTTCTTGAAATCATCAGAATGTCAGGGTGCCAGGACAGTTTCCTGAATTCCAAGAAGAAAGAACCTTGCAAGTGGAGACAGTACCTATACAGAACATGGTAGACAGTGGAGCCACTGTCTAGGTGGGCAAGGAGAAACCAGTTTAAACAAAATGCTAAAGGCATTTTGTCATGGAGGGACAGGGTGACATGATGGGACCTCAGCGAATCCCACACAAAAGGACTGTCTTCACAGATGCTTTGTGGTATTCAGAAGAAAGTCAGGCGGAAGAGCAGGTAACCAGAGCGCCTGCCTCCGTAGGGCATGAATATGGGGGTGACTGGCTGCAATATAGGAAAGGCACAGGGCCTTAGCTCAGCCTGGATACCTCCTCATAGGACAAGGGAAGAAACCAAACAAACAGCTCCATCTTTGCAGCTGGGGCAAACAGTCCTAGACCCAGGATCCTAGGACAACATTACAAGCCTTCTGTAGGTGGCCTGAAAGTGAAAGCATTAGTCACTCAGTCGTACCCGACTCTTTGTGACCCCACTCTTTGTGACCTGGTGGACTGTAGCCCACCAGGCTCCTCTGTCCATGGAATTCTCCAGGCAAGAATACTGGAGTGGGTTGCCATTTCCCTCTCCAGGGACTCTTCCCAAATCAGGGATCAAACATGGTTCTCCTGCAATGCAGGCAGACTCTTTACCCACTAAGCCATCAGGGCAAGCATACTGCAGGTGACCTAGGTAAAACTAAAACCAAATCCAGCTCAGTATCCACTTAGATTGACTCAAATCCATCTGCTTCTCACTTCACGGTCTGACAGGTCAAAGCCAGGTCCTGGCTGTGTTTGATGACAAAAAAATGAATATTGATAAATATACTATAATCAGAAATTCACTGTAATTATTTATATTTCAGTTGCAGAAGTAGTTTAGACAGCTGAATATCTATTTGAATTATGTCCCTTTGCACTTCTTACAGAGTCTGGATTCTCAGCAAAACCTTTTGTCATCTTCATTTATTAATATCTTTAAAGAACCACTCCAGGGATTCCTATATATAGATATCTAATCTAAATCATATTGGCCAGCCTAGCTAGTAGATTCTAGACAGACTGAGAACAATCTGGTAATATACTAGAGTGCACTTAGAAAATTTCTTCTAAATGGGATCATATTCTTGGTATGTACCTCAGGTTAAATTTTTGTCAGATGTGTGTGAGGAGTGGAGGGTTGTGAGTAGAGCAAAGAGGGTTAGGAAGACAACTAGTGAGAAATTTTAAAAACTTCAGTCTACTAACTTGATACTAAAAAAAAAAGTAGCTATTTTGTTTTGATTTTTAAAAATATTTAAGTACACTTAAATAAAAGTTGTGTTCTCATGGGTTTTAAGGCAGCCATATGAATAACACTGTGCCTCATGTATTTACAAAACCAATTCTGTAGCAAATGTCCAATAAACTATATCGCCTATCTACACTGACACACAGTGGAACTCCCTTCAATATACACAACTAAGTTATTTGGTACATTACTTCAGATTTCTACTAAAAAATGCATAATATTTACACAGCAACTTTGATATCAGAGATGCATCAGTTCTATTTCTAAGGTGGAGGGAAACACTGGAATGAGAGGCCCTAGGCAGGTGTGATAGGTTATCTGCTCTAATTACAATCAGTAGTTAGCAGTTTTCACTTAACAATAGGTACAGTGACTAATTTATTGGCAAGAGAGTAGGTGCTAATCTTGCTTATAAATGAAAAGAACAAGTGTTTTTGAATTAAATCAAGCAGCTGCTTCACAGTAATATTAATAGCACCAACAAAACTCCAAACCATCACTCAAAATTATTTAATGAACTACTTTTAATAAGCAGTAAACTATAATCCAGAGGAGCCTGGTAGGCTGCCATCTCTGAGGTCGCACAGAGTTGGACACTACTGAAGCAACTTAGCAGCAGCAGCAGCAAACTACAATCCTGATAAAATGCTGGGCTGGGGCTTAGTGATTCAACTTTGACCTTCCAGTGGCTCCCCTACATTTATTACAGTAAGGTGGAGCCAAGCTTTAACACTAACCTTGCACAGAGAGTTAAATACCAGTTTATTTAAAAATCTCCATGCTAAGTATATCTGTGATTGGCATTCATATTTACAATCTTTTATGTATTTTCCGGTATTTTCTGCTCTTCTATTTATCATGTTTTTTTAGCTGCATGTTTTAATTATAAAGGACACTGTAGCATACTCATTTCTATCTATTCATGGTTACCCACATTCTATCATCAGTTAATAAAAATGATACACAATGATAGAAAACAGCAAATATCATCTCAATTTTCACAGGTAATTGGACACTTTACACCTTTGAAACTAAACAGAACCCTTTTAAAAAATTTTATAGTTTGTAAAATGTTGAAAAGTTTGATGTCAGCCTATGTTTTGGTATTAGGAAGCTTTTATTCTTTTTAAAAGAATATTAAGAACCATCTACGGAATCTAAAATATCTAGATTACCTTTCAAAATCTTGTGTTATTATCAGAACTATTAACCACCCAGACTATTACATTCAAACATCAATTTGAAAATTCCAATTTCAAATAGGAACTCAAAAATACTCTGAATACATAGATACAAAATATGATAGCATCTCTCAAATCACAACTGTGTTTGGAGGTTTTTCCAATGAAATTTGGAAACTACCTTTTGTGCGCCTTCCATAATAAAAGTCTGCAACTTTCTATGTGGCATTCATTATGAAACAATATCTAAAATTATATCTGGAAAAAATAAATAGCTAAATAGTCATAAAACTGAGTACCACCAAATTAAATTTTATCTACAACACATGCAGAATTTTTGATGACATTAGCAGCTAAAGACAAGAAATAGACTTCATAGTAAGTGTGAAGTTTTTTACTATTTTTTTCTGTTCATAATTTACAAAGTAAAAGAATTAAAAGACACAGACATAAATATATTTTAGTTTCTGACCAAAAAGAGTCACCTGAAAAGTATTCCTGAAAATATATCAGAGAAGATCGAAACAGGCATGCTTACCAGCCATCAGGTGATTTTAATTACATAGAAAAACGCGAAAACTTAGAACTGTTTTGGTTTCTCTTCCAGGAGTTACAAAGGAAAATGGCTAAAAGCAATGCAATATTTATAATAACCTTTAGAAGTGTACACGATGAGATTGGTAGTTCTGACAAATATATAGTGTAGTATGTAACTAAAGTAGTGTTCAAGTGTACAAAGATTTTTGCTAAACCAGCACACATTCTTTTGGTAAACCAGCACACATTCTTTAAAATTTATGTGAGTTACTTGAAAGCATATTGTTCATATGGAAAATGGCATTACTTCATAGATGGAACATTTAGAGATGTATCATTTTTCTACTGCTTGGTAACAAATTATCATAAATTTAACAGTTTAAAATAACAAAAATTCGTATCTCACCATTTCCTTAGGTCCTAAAAGTCTGGCACCGTATGGTTGGGATATCTGCTCAGGAAAAGATAAAGCTGACGCCAAGGGGTGGGATGAGGATGGGTTCTTACCTGGAGGCTCCAGACAAAGTCCGCTGCCAAGTTCAATTCTAAAGCACGTTAAGTTCCCAGAAAAGCTCAGGGTTTTCTTGCAGTTGTAGAACAGAGGTCACTGTTTCCTTTCTGACTGACCATCTTCTGAAGCTGCTCCCAGGTGCCACATCCTGCCCACATCACTTGCGAAGAGATCGCCTTCACCTCCAGCCAGAACGGTGCCTCGGCCCTCGACCTGGATTTAAAGACTTTTTGTGATTGGTCAGGCCCACTAATCTCGCCTCTGTTAGGTCAGCTGATTTGGTAACTGCAGAATTCCTCCTGGAAGATAGCTAGAGTGCTGTTTAATTGATAATTGGGAGAAGATGTGTGCGCAAGAGGGCTCTGGGGAATACTGTGTTTCAGACCATCTTAGAAATCTGTGTGTAACAAGAGCAGCTCTGTTTATCCCAGAATGAATTTTTTCTTTGGGGGGAATATCTAAGTAAACCAACTTAAGAAAGTGTTCTGATATCAGGGAAAAAAGGTAAAGAATAAAACCAACCATGTGTAACCTATATTTCTATTTCTTGGAATGTAATTAGAAACCCCATGAACTGATGGGAACCGAAGGAGAAGTGACTAGAAGAGGAAAGTGGTTCCTACCGACATGGATTGAGGTCTTAGTGTTTGTGAAATTAAAAAATGCTTGCTCCTTGGAAGAAAAGCTATGACCAACCTAGACGGCATATTAAAAAGCAAAGACATTACTTTGCCAATAAAGGTCCATTTCTTCAAAGCTATGGCTTTTCCAGTAATCATGTATGGATGTGAGAGTTGGAAAAGAAAGAAAACTGAGTGCCAAAGAATGCTTTTGAACTGTGGTGTTGGAGAAGACTCTTGAGAGCCCCTTGGACTGCAAGGAGATTAAATCAGTCAACCCTAAAGGAAATCAGTCCTGAATATTCTTTGGAGGACTGATGCTGAAGCTGAAGCTCCGATACTTTGGCCACCTGATGTGGAGAACTGACTCATTGGAAAAGACCCTGATGCTGGGAAAGATTGAAGGCAGGAGGAGAAGGGGATGACAGGATAAGATGGTTGGATGGCATCACTGGCTGGATGGACATGTTTGAGCAAGCCCCAGGAGTTGGTGATGGACAGGGAAGCCTGGCGTGCTACAGTCCATGGGGTTGCTGAGTCAGACACAGCTGAGCAACTGAACTGAACCAGTGTTTGTGAGGTATTCAAATTAAAAAATGGAATTTATTTTTAATTACTTCAAGCTTCTGGAATGTGTCAGGATGAAGATGTAGTCTCTTCACTGAGTAGGCTATATGTGTAATGAACACGACCACTTCAACTGGAAATTTTCTCCCAATGTATCAGATAGGAGGAGAGAGACTAATTAGGTTACCATGAATCTGTGACCCACACATCCTTGTTAGAAGTGGTTGTTTATGCATAGTTTGATTTGTTGATTTAAAATAACTTTTTAATTTTTACAAAAGCTTACTTTCCTTTCACAATTATTACACATATTCTCCATGTTGTATAACACATCCTTGAGCCTATCTTACAGCCAACAGTTTGTCCCTCCTCCTCTCCCATCTTGGGCTTCCCAGGTGGCACAGTGGTAAAGAATCCACTTGTCAATGCAGGAGACGACACAGGAGACCTGGGTTCTATCCCTGGGTCTGGAAGATCCCCTGGAGTAGGAAAAGGCAACCCACTCCAATATTCTTGCCTGAGAAATCCCATGGACAGAGGAGGCTGGTGGGCTACAGCTGGTTGCAAAGAGTTGCATATGACTAAATGTGCACACATGCTCCCCCAGGGCTTCCCAAGTAGCTCAAATGGTAAGGAACCTGTCTGCAATGCCGGAGACCTGGGTTCAATCCATGGGTCAGGAAGATCCCCCTGGAGAAGGGTATCCTGCCTGGAGAATCCCATGGACAGAGGAGCCTGGCAGGATACAGTCCATGGGGTCCCAAAGAGTCAGCCACGACTGAGCCACTAACACACACATACTCCCATAGCCCTAGCTTACTCCTTCCCCTTTCCCTCTCCCTACTGGTAACCACAGTTTGTTCTCTATATCTGTGAGTTTTTGTTTGTTTGTTTGTTTGTTTTATGTACTAGTTGGCTGTATTTTTATTTATTTTTTATTTTTCCAATTATTTTTATTAGTTGGAGGCTAATTACTTTACAAATATGGAATTTAGAAAGATGGTAACGATAACCCTATATGCAAGACAGAAAAAGAGACACAGATGTATTTTTTTTAGATTCCACATGTAAGTGATATCGTACGGTGTTTGTCTTCCTCTCTGTGACTTATTTTACTTAACATAAAGACATCCAAGTTCATACATGTTGCTGCAAATGTCAAAATTTCTATATAGCTGAGTGATATTTGATTGTGTGTGTATATATATATATATATATACACATACACACCCCACATATTTATCCATTCCTCTCTGTATGGACACAGGTTGTTTCCATGTTTTGGCTATTGTAAATAAAGCTATTATGAACACTAAGGTGCATGTAGCTCTTCAAATTAGTGTTTTTATTTTTTTTCAGCTAAATATCCAGGAGTGGAATTGGTGGGTCATATGGTAGTTCAATTTTTAGTTTCTATGCATAGTTTTAAGCGCATTTCTATGGATTATCTCAGGTTTTCTCCTATCTGGAACTCTGTGATCTCATATCTTTTATTTCAAAGTTATGCAGTATAAATATGTGCATATGTGCATGCTAAGTTGTGACCCTGTGGACCGTAGCCTGCCAGGCTCCTCTGTCCATGGAATTCTGCTAGCAAGAATACTGGAGTGGATTGACATTTCATCCTCTAGGGGACCTTCCTGGACCAGGGATCGAACCTGCATCTCTTATGTCTCCTGCCTTGGCAGGCGAGTTCTTTACTACTAGCACTACCTAGGAAGCCCAATATATATAATTACCTAAATTGAGTTTAAGTGACTTGTGAACAGTTTCACTTGAGACTGTTCATTCATGGTAAAAATGGCTGAAAGTGTAATGAAGCTGATTTGCAAAGGCAGAGAGAATGAGCATGAACTTTGCTAAATTTACATTGAATTTATATTTGAAATTAAAGTCTTCTAAGACTTTATACTTGGCTGAGAGTCCAGAGTAACATTCTTCTAATAACATATATTAGGGTGATTCTTTCCAGGGATATTCAACTAGAGTTATCTGGAATTGATTATGTTAAAATTGATTATCCTGATAAATTATGAGTTCACAAAATGAATGTAAAAATGATTAATTCAGGTGTACCCTCAAGAAAATTGAAGAAGGAAAATAGAAAAATTGGTGATAAATAACTATTTCTACATTCCATACAAAAGAAGAGAAAATATATTCTTAGACATGAAAAACACAATTTTGTATATATGCACTTGTCTTAATCTCCACAACAACTTTGGCTTTCTAAAGGATTGCCAGAGCCAAACAAATTTCTACCAAGCAAGGCATTTAGAATCCAATTTTATATATTTTAAAATATATACATTTCATACATATGAAATAATATACATATATTCATATATAATTTCATTTTTGATGGGGTTCTGATATTTAAAAGGAATTATTTAATTTTTAATTAATCAATCCAGTCAATCCTAAAGGAAATCAGTCCTGAAAATTCTTTGGAAGGACTAATACTGAAGTTGAAACTCCAATACTTTGGTCACCTGATGTGAAGAATTGACTCATTGGAAAAGAACCTGATGCTGGGAAAGATTGAAGGCAGGAGGAGAAGGGGATGACAGAGAATAAGATGGTTGGATGACATCTCTGACTTGAGAGACATGAGTTTGAGCAAGTTCCAGGAATTGGTGATGGACAGGGAAGCCTGGCATGCTGCAGTCCATTGGGTCACAAAGAGTAGGACACAACTGAGTGACTGAACTGATTTAATTTTTAACATATGCCAAAGTATACAAGTATTTTTCTTAAAACATGGGCAGATGAATAAATAATGTAATGAAAAGTTGATTATCTCAGAGAATATTTTGCAGTTTCAACTATTACTGAATATTACTCACATATTTGACCAGGATAACTTTTTCCAGGCCTATATCTTTTAAGTACCATTTAAAAAATAATCATCTAGAATTAGTATTTTTGTTTTCTTTGGATAAGTCCAAGAATAGAATAGCTAGGTCATGTTACAGTTCTATTTTTCGTTTTTTGAAAGAACATCCATACTGTTTCTTACCTGGCTGCACCAACTTGCATTCACACCAACAGTATGCAAGTGTTCCCTTTTGTGTCTGCCTTTTATCATAAACATAATGCTTTTAAAGTACAACTACCCTTGTTTTCTTGGGATTGTGCTTGTTTTAGAACCTCAGTCTCAGGCAAACTGGGACTGTTGGGCATCCTAATGTCTTTTAGTTTGTTCCTTTAGTTGTTGAGTTACTTAATGCATTCATTTTCCTGTTGTCATCTGTATTTTTTTTCTTTTCACAACTGTGAATAAATTGCTGAAGACATTCTTGTACAAATGTTTTGTGGATGAACATTCTTTATTTCCATCGAAAAATACCTAGATAGAGGTGAAATTTCTGAGTCAAATTATAGATACTCTTTAACTTTATTTTAAAAAAAAAATACCAGAATTTGTTTCAAATGGTAGTACCATTTTATAGTCTATCAGTATTGTATGAATGTTCCAGGTGTGCCACATTCTTATAAAAATTTGGTGCTGTTCAGAACTTTTTAAAAAATTTCAGGGATTCTAGCGGGTATACCAGTGGTACCTAATGGTATCTCAATGTGGTTTCAATTTACATTTTCCTAATGACTGACTGTGTAAAATACCTTTTCATATCATTATTGGACATTTATAGATCATCTTTTGAGAAGTGTCTGTTAAAGTCTTTGTATACTTTTAAAAATAATTTTTAAAAATTTTATTATTGATTTATAAGAGCTTTTTATGTATTCTTTATATGCTTTACCAAGTAGGATTTGCTGACAGTTTCCCCATATTGATTTGCCTAGCAAGTTTCTTAATGATGTGTTTTGACGAACAAAACTTATCTTTTATTTTGATAAATTATATTTTGTCTCACTTTAATTGTATGGTTATTTCTTTCTGTGGCCTAAGAAAGATTTGCACTTTCTGGGACTTCCCTCTTGGTGCAGTGGTTAGGACTCTGAGCTTTCCAGGTGTGGCCAAATTAAAAAAAAAAAAAAGAAAAGATCTGCACTTTCTTTCCTTTTTCCAACATTAAATAATATTCCTCTCCTCATATTTATTTCACAGTCCCATGCCCATCTCTCCAACAGTGCTCTGGGATGATCAATACAATTTCTATAAAGAATATCAACTTTCAAAAATGCCCCCCAAATGATTATCTTTAGGCAGCTTCTCATCTTAAACATGCCGGAATTACCAAGGGATAAAGTTATGAATCACGCCAACATTTTGGAAAAGGGAGAGGAAGGGAATATCTATAAGAAAAAGAACATATTAGTATTTCAACAATTATCCTGGCCTGCTATTCCCCTGGAACTAATTTGCATGTAGGGAAGAAAATTCTCGTCCTTCCATTCTGATGTTTTTTTCCCCCCAGTATGCCGCTGGCTTTCCTGATGGCTCAGATGGTAAAGAATCCCCCTGCAATATGGGAGACTTGGGTAAAATCCCTGGGTTGGGAAGGTCCCCTGGAGAAGGGAACGGCTACCCACTCCATTATTCTGGCCTAGAGAATTACATAGACAGAGGAGCTTGGCAGGCTACAGTCCATGTGGTCTCAAAGAGTTGCAGATGACTGGAGGACTTTTACAATATGCCACTGTGTTGATAGGGTCTACATGGGGGCTCGTTGTTAAAACGGCTCATTATGTTGAACTTGCAAACAAAGAGACTGACCTTGAGACTGACCAAATTGCCCAAATGACATTCTGTTTTCTCACTGGTGCCTACCTTCTCAAACTACAAGACCACCAGATTCCAGACCTCTGGCTACGTGACCACAGGACTCAACTACAGGTTAAAAATTAACCATCCCTTCAGAGAATTTTTCATTGGGGGGTATAAGAAAGACCCCATCAGGAAGGGAGGATACTGGTTCTCCTTAAGGGCCAGTCACCCTCTCAATTCCCTCTAATAAATTTCCCTTTTGCCTAACTGCCCGGCTCACCCTCTTTTTCTCTGCACTTGCCTTACACACGACAAGAAGTCACTGTGTCTCAGTCTTCTATTGTTGGTCAGGCTCGCCAGAATAAGGTGACCAGGTGTTCTGCTTTGCCTAGATTGATCCTTGTTTTTACCTTTTGCTATATCAAGTCTATATGGATTAGTTTTCTGTTACTATTTTAAACCTTTAAATTTTAATTATTAATATTAAATAATCTAGGATAAATTTGATAGATTGTTGCTTTGTCCATCCAAGTTCTTCCATGGTCTCAGCTGGTAACATGTGAAATGACTATACCCTGTGCCAAGTTCTCATTTTAGTATGCTGCCAAGTGTGAATAACTACCAGCAATATGCCCTCTTTTCCCCCAACTCTTTGCAGAATTATCTAGCCCTTCTCTTCAAGGTCAGCATGGCAAAGACTAGCTGATAAAATTAATTACAAGGAGCATGTGTGAGTAGGGTTAATGAACTATTTCTGGTTATGGCAGGAGTCTGGAGAAGAAAATGGCAACCCACTCCAGTATTCTTGCCTGGATAATCCCATGGACAGAGGAGCCTGGTGGGCTACAGTCCATGGGTCGCAAGGAGTCGGACACAACTTAGCGACTAAACAACAACAATGGCAGGAGTAGTACTAGATAGGATTGTTGCAATCTGCAATTTGTTAAAATAGCTCAGTGAGCCGTGGTTTAGGATGAGGTTTTTAACATGCAAGGTGCAGACAGGCTATCAGCCAATGGTGTCAATGAAAAACACAGCAAAATAATAAAATCATTTGTAAATTACACATAGAAAATCGAGGCTGATCAGAGTATAGAGAATAGCTTAAGTACTCTTGTTACAGTGTTTTTAATTTTTATTGGTATAGTCTCACCTTTTGGTACTTTTTTTGCTTTGTAACACATTAAAAATTTTAAGTATACTCATTTTAAAATACTAATCTTAAAAGAATAAGTGTTTAATAAGTGCTGTATTTCCATTTCTTAGGAATATTAATGTTTGACGATGTTTGTGTAATCTGCAAAATGAATGGAAAGCAAGCCTTCATCATTGATTATGTGAAAACCAGAAGAAACAAATTTTAGGAGATGCAGCCACCATTACTTGAAAGTAATCTTTATTTTAGAGATCCTTTACCTAATGAAGACAATTTAATGTGTTTGGCTGCAGAACTTGTGTTTACTTATTACTTGATAAAACTTGGCCTTTATTTTAGGTCAAATTATTTCTCAAAAGTAATGTTACTCATTTTCAAGTCCAAGTTTTCTCCTGCAAATACTAAATGTGAAGCAATATCTTCATTATGTCAAGAGAAGACAAAATAGGCAAAAGTTAAATAAATGAAGTTCAATTTATGCCAGTGTCATCAGATACTTCAAATAGAGGATGGGTTAGTTTCAATCATGATTTTAGTTATTCACCTATCTCACAGAATCAAGGTAAACTGTTGAGTGGTACATCCTATTGATATGTACCATATGAAATTATTCAAATGTGATTGCAAATTTTGTTAAGACATTCTAGTTACAAGATGAAATGATCTACTTTTGCACTATAATATAAATAATATATTTATGGTAAAATATACATGGAGCAAAACTGTACTTGGAATTGGTGGTGGTGTATACAAAATTCATATTATTCCTAAATATTTGGATCAACTTGTTTTTTCTCTTGTGGGAAAGAAAATTTTTGTGGGATTCAGTTCCCCAATCAGGGATCAAACCCAGGCCCTTGGCAGTGAAAGTAGGGAGTCCTAACTACTGGACTGCCAGGGAATTCAAAAGTTCATGAACTAATGTACAGCATTAGTCATGTACAATAATACCTCAAATAAGAGCTATTATTATCAAATGTATACATAAAATATATAAACAGAATAGCTCAACTACAATTTTGTGTGAAATATGGTATCAAATGTAAAATGTATGTTTCAGCATGATAATAAATGCATCCTGTTTTTGTGGCCAATCATTAATTTTGAAGGGTTTGAATCTTTATAATAAATAAATAATTAGTCTTACCCTCTTTGTCATTTGCATTTTGAAAACAATTCCAATAAATTTTGGCTTTATTTTCTTCAAAACTGTTTCAAAACCTTTAATATAATATTCAAATAATGGAATAACAAAATAATTTCAATTTTGAAGGATTTGTTAATGTGCAATTATTAAAAGCAAAGATATGGGAACATGTTAATATTAAAATACACACCTGAAAGTTCAAGGAAGGAAGGAAATAAATAATTTGAGATAAAAATATATGCTGTTTTTTTTTTAATTTGGAATTCTATAAGTTCACCTTGGTAAATAACTTGTACCAAAGTTATTTTTGAAGGAGTTTCTATATTTAATTAATATTTTTATTGTAGAATAAAATAAAAATTAAAAAATGAAATATAAAATTTGGAAAGTTTTTGGTTGTATAGTCAAAATTTGATAAAATATTCTAAACATTCATAGCCATGTAATATTATTAATTTTGTTGTAACACTGTTTGTCCAAGAAAGCTACTGTGACATGATGCAAAAATAAATTTATATGTGAAAGTAATTTGAAATATACATAAATTTCAATGTAGAAATGAAATTGAAAATATCTTTTATTTTCACAACTTCCTTAAGCTTACCAGATACTTCAGCTACTATAGAGTGATATTCCAATTAAAATAGTATTAGGGCATAGAGTGGGCTTATTAAATGGTCCAGGATGTTGAATTTATTATTCATTAAATATAAATTTGGAGAAATAGTAGGTAACTTTGGCAAAATTTAAAAAATAAAACTATACAAAAATATAAGTTCTAGGGAAAAGTATAAATACTGATATTAAAAGTAGATATGGTGAAGAAGTGGTTTCCAGTATAGGAGTATATATCAGGAAAATTTTCCTAGTAAGTTATTTTAAATGGAAAAAAATGTTTTCATATATATTTTGTATATTGACAAATCATTTTATTTGTAAAAATAATTTAAATAAAGCTATTCAATAAGTCAATGAAATAAAACCTACTTTTTAGCCAATAAATATTATACTTCAAAAATTAGTTATTCGTTATTCTTAGTATACCCTTTCCATCTCAGACGCATCCAAACTTGTTTACAGGTATCTCATACAAAGTTTTTGGGGCAATACTTTCTTCATGCTCTCCAAAAAGGAAAAAGTGAGCACTTTTTTTAATTTTGAGAGACTAGCTTTCTTAGAGTGTATTTTTCCACCAGAAATAAGCTCAGCCATCCAAGGTTGTAAACATTGGACAGACTTCTCTCTGGGTTTATGGAGATGTTATATGCACTTATAAACTGTGAAATGAGCCTGAGGGCAATGAGCCCTGTGGAAGGTCCATGTGGGTGAATGATGTCAGCTGGCTTTGCAACCCAGTTCCATAGTGTTCCTTGGTGCCTCAAGTTAGGATTTCTCCTGTCTCAGGTTCTCACCGGGGGCATTTCTGGCCCTGCCCATATTCTCAGGGCCAGCAATATTAAAGAAAAAATTATTAACACTTGTTAATTAAAACAGTAGGGGAAGACTTTATTCAGAACTGTCCTGAGGGACTTCCCTGGTGATCCAGTGGCTAAGACTCCATGCTCCCAGTGCAGAGGGCCTGGGTTTGATCCCTGGTCAGGAAACTAGATCCTACATGCCCCAACTAACAGTTTGCTTTTTGCAACTAAGACCCAGAACAGCCAGTTAAATAAATTTTGTTGTTCAGCTACTAAGCTGTGTCCAACTCTTTGTGACCCCATGGACTGCAGCACATCAGTTTCCTCTGTCCTCCACTATCTCCTGGTGTCTACTCAAATTCATCTCCATTGAGGTGGTGATGCCATAAAAACCATCTCACTCTCTGTCGCCACCTTCTACTCCTGTCCTCAATCTCTCCCAGCATCAGTGTCTTTTCCAGTGAGTCAGCTCTCCATATCAGGTGGCCCTTTGGAGCTTCAGCTTCAATGTTAGTCCTTCCAATGAATATTAAGTGTTGACTGCCTTTAGGATTGACTGGTTTGATCTCCTTGCAGTCCAAGGGACTCTCAAGAGTCTTACCCAGCACCACAGTTCAAAAGCATCAATTCTTCAGCCCTCAGCCTTCTTTATGGTCCAACTCTCACTAAAACTGTTGTGAACTGTACCAAGACTCTCACAGTAGGAAAAGAAATAAGGCTCTACTTTGGGTAGAACAAAGACAAGTAGAATTTAGAGCCAAGTAGGATTTAGATTTAGATTTAGGATTTTGAGGCTTCCCAATAGCTCAGATGGTAAAGAATCTGCCTGTAATGCAGGAGACCCAGGTTCAATTCCTGGGTCAGGAAGATCCCCTGAATAAGGGAATGGCAACCCACTCCAGTACTCTTGCCTGGAGAATCCCATGCACAAAGGAACCTGGAGGACTACAGTCCATGGTCACAAAGAGTCGGACATGACTGAGTGACTAACACTACTACTAGGATTTAGAACCAGTTAGCCCAGTGAGAGGATCAAGGGCATGGAACATTAGATATCAAAGATAGGGAGGACTCTTGCTAAACCAACTTAACTAAGGACTTGTATATCAAGTAGGAGATGAAGAATTTGATGAGTGATCAAGGATGATCAGACATCAAAGGTGGGATTCTCTCTGAAAGTAACTTAGGATAATTATTGCTAAAATTGGGCCAGGCAAGCCAAAGGCAGGATGGGGGCTAAGACTGGGGCTTAGCTAAGAAGTAAGCTCAAAGGACCTTGCTTCACTCTAGGATCCTGTCTGCCTGGTGAGATGACAAAATGGGAGGCCATAGAGTCAAGTTTACTCACTAGTTGAAGCTTCTCTGGTTTCCTAACACCACCTTCAGGTCTCCACTTAGACTACCTTAGCTTAGTGTCTGAGGCTGTTCAAGTTGACCTTCTTTCTAAAATGTTGACTTTTCTTAAGAGAAACGAAAAAGAGGCAGCACTACTTCTGTAATCTCTCCTTGAGAGTCTCAGCACACTCACCCGCTTTTCTGGTGCCTTTCTCCAAAGTTCGTTTACTGGGTGTGCTTGAGGATACTCCATCAATAGTATGTCAAGGACAGACCTTAAATTGGGGTGGGCATAGGAGACCTTCAGGGTAGCCTGCAGTGGCAGGGTCATAAAAGCAGGTCTGACACCTTGATTTTCAAAAGTCTCCAAATGGCACACTGGGATATCCATGGTTTACTAGAACCCACTATGGGTTCTCTTACCATATGGCCTAACCTGATGCCTAAATGACCTGTTTTTTCATAACTGTCCTCATTGCATTGAGCAAACAGCCATTTTCTTCCATGCCTTTCTTTTTAATTAAAATTTTACAGATTAATTAGAAGAATGGAAATAAGGACAGTCTTTTGTGCATGAATTAGAATATATTAATTCCTATTTTAATGGGGAAATTATAATTTAATAATTGCAAATTCCTTAGTCAAATGCTATAATATATCAAAATCTATAACTACATTTTGAAATGCCAGAGCTTCCTAACCAATCTTCTGTTAATCTCTGTCAGTTCTGGTTGCTGCATCACTTAGGATACTCCTAGATACAACAAATAACAGTAAATCCAAATGAAAAAGTTTTCTATGTGAAATAAGTCAAAGAAAGACAAATACTGTATGATATCACTTAAATGTGGAATCTAAAAAATAAAACAAACTAGTGAATATAACAAAAAAAGAAACAGACTCACAGATATAGAGAACAAACTAGTTGTTACTAGTCAGGAAGAGGGAAAGGAGAGGGCCAGTATGGTGTAGGAGAACAAGAGGTACAAACTACTAGGTATAAAATAAGCTACAAGGATATATTGTACAACATGGGGAATATACCCAATTTTCTAATAACTATAAATGGACTATAAACCACAAATTATGAATCACTATACTGTATGCCTGTAACTTATATAATATTGAACAGCAACTAGACTTCAATTTAAAAATAAAGATTCTCCAAGTATTTACTTTATCACAGATTAAAAAAAAAACAAAACAGTTCAGGTGTAAGATAGCATGACAGACAGACTCTGCAGTGGCCTCCATGGTCCCCGCCACCTAGTTTTTATACCCTGCATTAACCCTGCCCTGACTATGAACAGGAACTGTGACTTATTTCTAATCAATAAAACTAGGCAAAGGTGATAGATGCATGTAACGATCTGCACATGATTATATAACATCAGACTGTACATCATATAGGCAGAAGATTGTCTCCTTGATGGCTTTAAGGAGGCAAGTGGTCATGTAGGTAATGCCAGTGTACCAAGGATATGCAGGTGGCCTCCAGCTAATAGCCAGCAAGAGACCCTCATGCTGATAGCCCCAAAGGAACTTAATTCTTCCAAAAACTGCATGTGCTTGAAAGCAGGTCCTGTCCATCAAGGTTCTATGGGACTACAGTCCTTCCCCTCAGATTGGTTGCAGCCTTATGAGACCTGGAAACCGAGGACCCAGCTACGCTGTGCACAGATTCCTGACCCACAGAGACTGTGGTAAAGTAAATGTATGTGGAATATTTAAGGTGCTAAGTTCTTATTACACAGCAATATAGAACTAGCACAGATAGTTTGAAAGTTATCTAATGCACAAACATTGTTCTAGGTCTATGTTGAATTTATTGCTGCAAAACCAATCACCCCAGATTTTGTGGCTTACGACCACAATAATTTTATTATGTTTATTATCTGTGAGTCAGGAATTCTGGCAAGGCTCAACAGGGTGATCCTTTTGATCCATATTTTGTGGTGGTATTTAGCTCATTACTGATTGGTCTGAAAGGATCAAAAAGCCTTTCTCGGGGGGCACTGTCCATACCCCTTCTGATGTCTATGTCAGAAGCTTTCTCTGTCCCTTTTACACTTTAATAAAACTCTGCTACACAAAAACTCCTGAGTGGTCAGACCTGGTCCCTGGCCCCAAAGCTAAATCTTCTTCTTTGGAGATCATGAATCTGATATCCTTCCCCAGAAGCTATCATCTTGGTGGCTCATCTGGGATCTTAAAGACAAGGTAAGAACGCTCAGAGCTCTAGCCTCTCTGCTTTCTCAGTATACATGTTTTCTGCTTTACTTTACTAACTCTATGTGGTGTGCCTGTCTGTGTGGATGTAGAATGAAAGAGATGTACAGAAATGAGTATGAAGTGAGCGCTGAGCCCTGCTCTGCAGTTTAGCCATGCCTCATAATGACTGAAAGCAGCCCCTAAAAGGGGAGCCTTGCCAGGGGCTCATACTACCTGCCAATGCCAAGAGACACCCACCATCCCTGCGAGGGGAGCGGCCAGAAGCGGGCAAAGGGTGTAGACTGAACTTTCCTTTCTCGGTCAAATGTTCCTGGTCTCTTTGACCATTTTGTAATTGTGTGAGGAATTAGAAATACTAACCTAATTTTTCAGATCATAGACTTCCAAGGGACTTGTGATCCATGCTATTACTGTGTACTTTTACTTACACCCCAAGCTTGGTAGTCATGAGACACCCAGCCTTGCTGGGAGTATGTTCGGGAATGAGGTGGAATTCTAGCTCCAACAGCGTGCTCAGGAACTAGATGGAACTTTAGCTTCAGCAGCATCTCTCTCTGAGGCTGCTTCCATGTGAGGCCGGAAGTCCCTGTCATAGCTGTGCCTCCAAACTACATGGATGGAAGCCCTGCTATCGAGCATGAGGTTTCCAAGAACATAAGTTGGGAATCACAGGTTGGAAGTACAGTGGGTTTCTTCCTTTGGTAGTGCTAGCTCTTAGCAGACCAGAGAAAGCTCCCCAGTGGCTTCTGTCTCACACCCTTAGAAAACTATCCAGGGGCTTCTGTCTCAACTCCCTAGACATTCCTTTTGTGAAATCTGTGGATATGAACTGGAAGGATTGGCCCTAGTAGCTTGAGGATATAAATCACTTTTTCCTCACTGGCCGACCCTCCATCACCTCTTTTGCTATCACACATACTGGCGTGGTGACGCTCAGACAGGCCGTCTTTGTTGTTCTTCATCCCTTTATGACTCACCACTTCTACTGTGGTCAGGACTGTACTCAGGAATGTGCATGGGCACATGGAAGATGGTTGCTTCCCCTAGGAAACTTTTTGGGAAACTACTCTGCTCCACCCCAGGTGGCATCAGAGGAAAAGGGCAAATCAAACAAAGGTCTTGGTGGCAAGAAACTAGAAATCAGTCTGGGATGCTGTCAGGTCTACACCTGGTGCATCTCCACCCTACCTCAAGGGTAGAACCAGGAGGGAGAGCAAGGCGCCTGCATCGGTAAGGGACAGACCAAGTCCCACCAGGGAAGGAAAGCGTCAGTGGGAAGTCTGTCTCCATCCCCAACTTGAGCAGGGAGGCATACCTCCATTGGAAAAAAAGCCATGGCTGACACTTTTTTCTCTCTTACAGATGGGAAATAGCAGTTCCAGAACCACTCCTTTAAAGTATATTAAAAAACAAACAAACAAACAAAAAACTGAGACAAGTTTGATCCCCAGAGTTTAAAAAAGACATGCCTGATCTTCTGTGATACTGAATGGCCACAGTATCTTTTGGAAGACAGGGAATGCAGGCCGGTTGAAGGATCTCTTAATTATAATACTGTTTTACAATTATAAAACGAGGAAAATGGGTAGAAGTGCCATATATGTTGCTTTTTATCTCTCTGCGAGAGAGGCTACACTTATGTCCTAAGGGTACAGATTTGGGTGTGAAACCTTCATCTGCCTCCTCTCCTCTTTGTCCCTGTATCCGGGGCTCCTAACTGAACAGGCTGAGAATCAGGGCACCTTTCCAGGAGGGGTTGCCTCAGTGTCAGTAGAAATTCAAACAGTCCCAGCTGTGGTTGAGACTATTTAGAGGATCCAAAAAGTACGTCGAAGTCTTTATGGGACTAACTTTACTTTATGAGCTTGACTTGGAGAGATGTAATGTATGTCTTGGGACAGAAGCTGACTCCTGCCTGACTTGATAGCTTGAGTTTTGAGAGAAGCTACTACTTTTGGAGATGAATGGCTTGAAGGCCTGGCCTTTAATGAGGGCTCGAACTGCCCTCCGCCCCGGCCAAAAAAAAAAAAAAAAGGGATTATGTCTCTATGGCAGACTGTTTTTGTGCACAAATATTGTTATAGATCCTGAAGCCTTAGAATTAACTTTGTGACTCAGCTTTCAGCTTTTCAACAGACATTATGAAAACTCCAGGAGGTAGCTCCTGACCCAGCCTCTGACTCAGATAAGCCAGACAAACCTCTGTTCAAGCCAGGAACAGAAGTCCTGATAAAGACATTAGAGTCTGGAGGACAATCTCTAGAGCCCTTCTGGGAAGGCCCTTACCAGATAAGTCTGACAAGCTATATGGGCTTGCTTCTGCGGACTCCAAAAGTCCTGAGTCTCCTCTTTGACTGTAAGACAATGCCTTCTTATCCTAAGCTCATTCCTATGCTGAATTCCACTATCAATCTAATTGCTGGGTCTGCGGAGTGCTCCCCCTCCTCATCAATAGAAGGCTTCCCATGATGGGTTTCTCTGCTTCAGGAAAAGGACTTTCTTCAACTCTGCAAATCTGATGACATCTAACAATCCTAAAATGGACTGGTATAACATATTGTACCTTAACTATGGAAATAATGTGACTTTTTAATTATGTTTCAATTTGGTTTAATGACTATTTTGTGCACATAAGAAGGTAAATGGGTCTAGATCTGGTTGTTTTCTACCTGATGTATATCAAATATGGGATGAGGTCATATGGCTAACTCCTGTAAAGGGATGCCTACTATCTAATGCTCCCATTTGCTGGGAACAAATAGAGTCATCCCCAGAAGTTAGCTGACAACTTATTTATAATGATCGGAAACAATTAGGATTTTCGCCTCAAGAAATATACAATGTAATATTTCCTGTGTTTTCCAATCCCAGTCCAGGTCCTCCTTTTGCCTGGCCAGGCACTGATTGGGACTGGGTCCCTCAGTCACACTGGTTTGCTCCAAACCAGACCTACTGGATATGTGGCTCTTACCTATGGGTGTGGCTTCCCCTGGCTGGATAGGGAGATGCACCCTAGGTCTAACTTTTACTCATGGCTTTGTATTTTCAGAGCTTCTAGCGAAGCCTGCTAATCTGCTACATCTTAAAACTTGTTGGGCAAGGTCTGTTTTTTTGCTGGTATGATTATCTGGCTACAATATTTGTTGTAGGAACTATTAGTTCTCTTTGGGAACTACAGATGTTATGCTATGAGTTGATGCTCTGACTAACTTAACAATAGGCTTTACATCCTCACAAAGCTATTTCAGCATTTAATGCTGAGATACAAATTAGAAAGGTGGTTTTACAAAACAGATTGGCCTTAGATATCTTAATGGCTGCACAAGGAGGAATTTGTGCCATTATTCATACCCAATGTTGTATATATATACCAGATATGAGCATCAATGTTCCTCACTTTACTAAATACATGAACAAGATGATTCAGGCTATGGGTACTCCTAAAACCTCAGTCACCTCACTTTGGGAAGCATTAACTAGCTCCCCACAGTGGAAAACTATTTTAATCATAATAATTCTAATTGTTCCATTTTTACTGTTTGCTCCCTTCATGTGTAACTGTGTAAACTGGATTTGTTTCTGTCTAAAAGCTTTTAAGTTACAAATGATTGTCCAGGCTCCTATGAGAGCCACAGCCTCTTCCAGCTATTACTTGAGACCCCTGGATCAGAGACCCTCAACATGAGGATTAGGAGAATACGTTGCCTCTACAATTTAGGAATGGCGCCCTTCAACAGCAGGGAGCAGTTATAGAACGAAAACGATGCCCTTTTCTCTTGGCAACCTAATTCTCATAAAAGAAAAGGGGGGAATGAGAGTCAATTCTTAGGTAGGCTGATAAGAAGCCCAGGGTCCCCAGGGTCCCCAGGGAATAGAAAGGGACATGTTTTTTTTTTTCCCTACATTGCGTTGTCTTAGTCAATATAACAATGTATCTTGCTGAAGGACATGTTTCTCCTTAACAAGAACCTTCTGATTAATCTTGTTATCTGAAGACATATGTTGTGGGAGTGGGTCTGGTAAGACCTTTCTGTTGTTAGTTCTAATCTTGCTAATTTAAGATGTATGTTGTGGGAGTGGGTCTGGGAAAAGTATATAAGGCCTTGATAAGACTAGCTATTGGGGCACTCTCCATCCCCCCTTTTGTGTCTATGTCAGAAGCTTTCTCTGTCCCTTTTACACTTTAATAAAACTCTGCTACACACACACACACACACACACACACACATACACAAAAGTCTTCTCTTAAATGTCTGATATGTTGGCAAGGATGACAGGAAGACTGGGGTTAGCTAGGACATTCCCCTTTTCCCTGTCCAGTTTTTGCAAGTTCTCTTCATATGGTCTCCCCAGCAGGTCATTGGTTTTCTCACATTGCAGCTAAATGCTTTTAGAGCAATGGGTTCAAGAAACATAAAGTGGGACCTGCCAGTCTCTGAAGAGCTCAGTCTATTGGTGAAAGCAATTAGAGAGCCCACATAAGTCCAAAGGGAGGTGATCAGAGACTCCACCCTTGTTATGGACTCACTGTTTTTGTCTCTCCAAGATTCACATTTTGAAATCCTATCCTTTGGTGTGATGATGATAATAGGAAATGGGCATTTGAAAGGTAATTAGGTCATGAGGGTGGAGTCCTCGTGAAAGGGTTAGTATCCTTATCTAAGAGTATAGTATAGTATAGATAGTATCCCATCTAAGAAGAGACACAGAAGAGCTTGATTCCTTTTGCTCTCTCCTCCATGTGAGGGTACAGCTGTGTTCGATAGCTAGAAGGTAGCTATCTAAAAGCCAGGGAGTGGGCTCTCAGCAGAACTCAGTCATGCTGGTACCCCAATCTTGGACTTCTAGTCTCTAGAACTACACGCATTGCAGAAAAGTATACCCAGATTTGTTGTCTACTAAGTTATATGATATGCTCAGACCTATAGCCATCAGTGGAAATAGTTGGCTTAGAAAAGCTAATATACGTGTCATATGTGAATATCACTTAATTTTCATGAAAACTGAGCTAGGTACCATTATCATACTAATGTTACAATTTTGCTTCTATTAAGTGTGCTGATTCCTAAAAGTCTATGATAAATACCTTATTTGTGATCTCTGTCAATATTACAGTTAAGCTTTGTCTCAAATGATGGAAATGTATAATGAAACATACATTGCTCTCATATAGCTCATGTCCTTGTATTAGGATATAAATAATCAACATGTAAGTAAATATATTATTAAATGTTTGATACTGTGGAAAAAACAAAGAGGCAAACAACACAATAAATAACAGATCATACATGTTATTGATGCTTGCCAGAGCCAAAGACAAAACAGTTATAAATCAATTAATTTTAAAATAGAAAATTACCTTTAGGATACCTTATTAAATGTAGATATAACATAATAAGTAGTATATTCTCCTTTCCTAAAAAGTGATGCATTTGAAAAATTAAGTATCTCAAATTATCAGGTTTATGATTCAGAAATATTTTTAAATCTATCATTATGATAGGTGCAATAAATATGATTGTTCTATTTCTAATTAAAGCTCTAAATGATTCTGTGCTGATGACCATATTTTTCAAAATCATATCCAAAAAAAAATTGTGTATTTTGCAGTGCCCAAAATATAAATCAGTGAAAGAACATCATTTTCCTAGTTTACTACATCATAGTTTACTAAAATGGTAAACTAATATTTACTTTAAATATTGAGACCAGTGTGCTTTTTATGGAAAGATTTGAGCATTTTAAATTGGAGGGATGAGTGAAAGAAAGTGAAAGTGAAGTCGCTCAACCATGTCCGACTCTTTGCGACCCTGTGGACTGTAGCCCACCAGGCTCCTCCGTCCACGGGATTCTCCAGCCAAGAATATTGAGTGGGTTGCCATTTCCTTCTCCAGGGGATCTTCCCAACCCAGGGATCGAGCCCAGGCCTCCTGCATTGCAGGCAGATACTTTAACCTCCGAGCCACCAGGGAAGCCCAAGGAGGGTTGACAGACCTTCAGTATTACCAATATTCTCTAGGCATAAGAACTTCAGCATCATCCTGACATGCCCTCAATCTGCCTCCATGCAGTGGACTGCATTTGCAACATGCCGTTTGATAATGGTTGAGATAAGGACATAAGACAGGCATGGAAAATAATTGTTCACGCTACTCCTGCATCAGTTTTGTGGAAAACAATTGCCTAGGTCAATATTTCATGGTATGAAGTATTCTAGTGTTGCTTTCTTTCTCCCTGTCCCCTGCATTGTTTTTTTTGATTGTTCCATAGCTTTTCATTATGGGAAAACACATATCTGTAATGTTAATATAAATGTATCTCCCATAGTTTTCCCCCTCTCACACATGTGCCTTTCTTCCTTGCAGGTGTGCTTAAAATATTAATCAACATAATTTACGACTTCAACAGAATATTACAAGTGTGACAGACAAGATTACTTTGTGAAGGAAAAACTCAATCTCCTTTGAAAGTGATATCCACTCATGATTTAGGAGATTAGCATTTACCATTTCAGAGGTTTCACCCAAGGAAAGCACATAAATTGGAGAACAAAGAACCCTGAAACCAATAATGGCTATTATTACTTTCAGTCTTCACAGTATCTAAATGCAGATCTGCTCTTCACAAAGAGTTTATAAATTTACTTACATTAAGATATGAATGACTGATCAGTCTAACTTTTTACTATTAACCAAAGTAACTACATTCAATGAGCCCAAAATTCTATCCAAAAATTAATCTTAGAACATGAGGCTTTGATGAACAGGGCGAATAGATTTATGGTGTTTTCTTGTGGATTGCAGATAGGAGTCTTTTGGGGGCTTCTGAAATAACATTATGCACATAGTTATCTATTCATAATATTGACAGTGTCTAGAAATGTAACAATTGCTCTCCTAATGGAATTGGCATTGAGAAATACATTCCATATTATATTTGTCTTTTATGTCACTATATAATATTTTCCAGGTAACCATATTTCTAATATTTGTATTTCCTTTTTTGCAAAAATGAATTTTCTCTTGGTATTTGTGTCATATGTAATAATCAAAAAAGAAATAAATTCTTAAATGTTAATAAATTTATGCTTTCTATAGATATTGATATTTCTAGCATCCAGTTGCATAACTGGATGCTAATAACCAATAAGTGCATGAAGCAATGCAACAAAAATTATCTTGCTAATATTATCAGTTACTACCATAAGGGGTAAATTAGTTTATCTTATGAAAATTGAGAAAATATTTCCATTTGACTCATTTTTCACTTCTTTTAGTTAACTTGTTAGCTAATATTAATATTTATTAAGTAAAAACCTATTCTGTGTGACCACTTTATACTGTCTAACTTCTATGGAGTAATGCAAGATAAAAATTTGAAGATATTTCAGCCTAGTTACCTCTATTATTTCACTATTATTTTGGGAAATTTGATGATTTCTATCTTCCTTCAGGACTTAAATGTCTCTGTAAGACTTCACCCAAGGGCATAAATCTTTTAACAAATGTAATTTTAGAGCAAGCAATCATGCCCCTTTTCTCTGACAATTATGAATTTTCACATCTCAGATATGACCACAAATCAATATTTCCAACTTGCAAATAAATCCATATCAGTAAGAGGCCTTATTGTTCTAACACAGGGAGTTCTGCTACCTCATAATAGGAAGTCAGCAGGAATGACCACTGTGCACTGCTGGAGGCTTAAGTCAGGATAATGGAGTGCGGCCACATCATACTTCATTGTGATTTTGAAATTAAAGGAAAGAGGGTTGGTGTGGGTCCCGGATTAGTTAGGTGATGAGAAGATCTGAGAGACAGCAAATGACACGGACACCTCCTGGATATTTGACTGATTATAACGCCAAGGTCGGGCTTCCCTGGTGGTTCAGATGGTGAAGAATCCACCTGCAATGCGGGAAACCTGGGTTCCATCCATGGGTTGGGAAGATCCCCAGGAGAAGGGAACAGCTACGTACTCCAGTATTCTGGCCTGGAGAATTCCATGGACAGAGGAGCCTAGCAGGCTACAGTCCATGGGGTCGCAAAGAGTAGGACATGACTGAGAGACTTTCACTTTCCCTTTCAACACCAAAGTCTGTCTCCCTGTGTTAGGAAATGGACACTAGATTTCACCTCTTTCCTAAGTGATTCAGGGATGCTTTCTTCTTCCTCCTTTCTATCTATTTATTTCTACCTATGCTGACACATTGCCTGTGCTATTGGCAATGATAAACACAGTGGAGCATTTGTTTAAGGGTGAAAAACAGATTTTATTCAGTAAGTCCTGACAGTAAGAGAAAGAGCTGAGCT
The DNA here is from genome assembly GCF_019320065.1 of Cervus canadensis. Taxonomy (NCBI): domain Eukaryota; kingdom Metazoa; phylum Chordata; class Mammalia; order Artiodactyla; family Cervidae; genus Cervus; species Cervus canadensis. Next base: position 80,144,391 of record NC_057386.1, read on the forward strand.
CCATTTCAATTCTGGAAAGGTGATTGGGAACTTTAAGGAAGAAAGAGGGAGGGCAAGTTTGGGGCTCAGTGGAATTAGAGAGGTGAAAATGTACAAAGGGTGGTCAGTGTAAATGTGACAGGCCAGTTAGGTTTGCAGGCTGGCAGTTATCCGGTTAGAATTTTATCTTCCCACAGAGACTGGGAGGCTGAGACTTTCTTCTTAATGATTTCATGTCAGAGGAATAGTTCCCAGACCCTGGAGAGAGATGCTTCTGTTATAAGAGGCACATATCCAAATTTTCAAGTCCTTCTTAGTAAACAATCTAAGAAAGAGAGGTCATAAGAGCCAACTAGAACAAATAGTAAAATATTTTCCTGGCAACGTTGGGCTTTCCCAGGCAGGCATTTTAATGATAGGGAGTCGGGTGTGGGGTTGGGAGTGGGGTGAGGGGTTGGGCAGCAGTCATTCTAAAGACCTAGCTTTCTGCTGCCAAAAGCTGTGCTAGAGTTTGGTCAAGTGTCTCAGGGGGAAAGTTTGGGCAGAGTTGTTATGTACACAGAGTTCGGCCATTTTTAATCGTTCTGATGCCCTCATTCCTAACAGAGTGTAGCAAATAACCTAATTTCTTCCTTCCTCAATGCAAATGTAACAAAGGAAAAGTGTTGACTGGAATTTTGGTAAGAAGTCATAAAGAAATTCTATTGTAGTAAGCTTATCTGAAATTAGGTCCCTTTATAATCACACATTTTCTGGAATATCCAAATCTGACTCTTACTGTGATTAAACCTAGAAATCAATGCAGTCAGATACTTGTTCAGTTGCTAAGACATGTCTGACTCTTTGCAACCCTATGGACTGTAGCCCTCCAGGCTCTTCTGTCCATGAGATTCTTCAGGCAAGAATACTGGAGTGGGTTGCCATTCCTTTCTCCAGAGGATCTTCCAGACTCAGAGATTGAAACTGCATCTTTTAAAGATAATCCAGTCACTTTAATTGTCTACTCTAAAATTTAACTTTTGAAATATAAATGGAATGAGTGCATTGATCAGTCAAATCAGTTTTTATATGGGAAAAATTCACTTATCATTTTGATATTTTGCAATATTGACCTGTGATGTTCATCTCAGGGGAAAACATTGTATAGTTAGAGTGGATAACATGAAAAAGAAGTTTAATATCTAAAAATTAACTGGTGCCAACCGTGAGTTTTGGATCAGATAGAGAACAAGCTTTCATTTATTAAGTGGACCTTCCATCTGGAAGCTTTTGCTTGCCTTGGCTGGCTAGACTAGCTCTCAGTCTTCCTTAGTTTAGTACATTTACTCTCTTCCAGATGCTATCACAAATCTGGTGCTGCTTCATATTTTTCCTTGACACTATTTTCCATTTCTCACTTACTAATCAACCTGTTCTAGATCTAGTCAGCAAATCCATCTTTGTCTTTCATCTGTTTTTCATCTGTTCACCACTTTATTCACTAATTATTTACTCTATGAAACACCATTGCTCTGACCTGATGAGTGTGGCATTATTATGCAATTTTAATATAAGGATTATCCTATGGGATTTCCATGCAAATCATTTAATAATGCATGCTATTTTCTAGTTGCATTCCTCACTGAAAAATTAATCCATAGCTTTTAAAGCCTGATGACAAATTTCTTTTGTTTTTTGGCAGGCTAGCAGGCAGTGAAAATAACGTGAGTCAGCATTATATGTAGTGCCTCTGATTCACTGAAATTTAACACTATGAGGTGTATGTCTGTAAATGCTCTATGTTGCTGTTTTATTATAGCTTATTACATCTGACAGTTTTACAAACTCATCTTTAATGTTATGCCAAGGAATAAGTATAAAGTGCACCAATATTGCATGGTGTTACAAAAACAGGGATTAGTGTTTTATGGTAAGGCAGTTAACTAGAGAGTTTGTTTTATAATCTAGATGATGTCATTTAAACTACTATATCAATTTGCAAAGCCAAAAGAACAATGCTTTGTTTTCTACTTTAGGTAAATCTTATATTCAGCTAAATATCATCCTAGTTTAAATAAAAGTCATACCATTAATTAAAACATTCACTGTATTTTTCATCATTGTTCACTTTAAAATATTTCAGTGTTATATCTTTGTCTAAGCAGTTATACATGGTTATATATCTAATGTATATAACAGATATAGCACACTCATGACTATACATTTTATCTCACACATGAGCATTAGGTACAAACATACCACATGCAATGTACAGACTGAACTGGGTTGTCAAGGGCTTTCCATAGGTTTGAAGTCATTTGTGCGTTACTCATGCTTTATAGTAGTGGTTCTCACAGTATTTTCTGAGGTTCTGTAGGATTTCAAAACCCTTTTGTGTCTTAGTGAGGTCAAAACTATTCATTTCTTTATAGTACCATGATATTATTTGCCTTTTTTCACTTTTGTTCTCTAACAACTATCCATTTCCAGATATGATTTGAATGTAAAAGTAGAGATGAGAATTCAGTTGATTTCTCTTAGGTCAAACATCAAAGAAGATTAGCAAAAATATGAAATCATACCACTTTTCTCATCCTTTTAATTCTCTAGGGCTTTATAGTTATTTTTTTCATTAACTTGCAAGAGGTTTATTCTTGTAGCTTTCAATGGATTAATAAATAAATGGCTTTAAATTTCATGGTTTTAATTTCTAGTGTAGTAAATATTAGCCACATAAGGAAAAGCTCCTTGGTACCCTCAATAGATTCTAATAGGGAAAAGGCCTTTTAAGACTGAAAAGCTGATCTAGAAGACAACCATGGAAACTGATTTTTTAATGTTTCAATTTTCTTTCATTACCTAAAATACTATTATAAAATTAATGTGCATGAATACTCGGTTGTGTCTGACTCTTTGAAATCACAAGGACTGCAGCCCTCCAGGTTCCTCTGTCCATGAGATTTCTGAGGCAAGAATATTGGAGTGGGTTGCCATATCCTTCTCCAGCAGATCTTTCAGACCCAGGGATCAAACCTGTGGCTCCTGCATTGGCAGGCAGATTCTTTATCACTGAGCCACCAGGGAAGCCCTACTCGTACTAATACTAACCATAAAAAACCTCCAGATCTTTATGCTTAATTTATTCAACCACTTATTTCTTTCATCTCATTAAATTTTTCTTTTACAATAACTATTATGAGAAATACTCATTTTGCAACTTTTGCATATGATTTAATTGGAGTTTACAATTTTATTTTCTTCCTTATTAAAATATAAATGGCATATTCCCAGGTTCTTGAATTTTCCTTTTTTTCTAATTAAAAGCATTATAAAGTCATTAAATAAGCAATTTATTCTTCTGACAACTCCTCTGGAATTTTATCTCTTACTGGCCCTTTCAGATTCTAATAGTAAGTAATCCAAGAGTAACTGCTTATGAGAAATGTAGTATATTTTTGCTTAATGCATTAGTAATTTAAATTAAAATAGAGTTGATGGTCTTTTAAAATGTTTAACATTAAAAAAAAATCCTATGCAAACAAAGAAGACAGTTGTATATGATTAAATAATGAGAAGAGTAGGTATAGGGGCCATCTGGAATTAGTAAGTGATGGATGAATTCTTTTTTGTGACATCCGCCACTGCCACTCTGGGAATTCAGGGAAGTGTTGAATACTACTGGAAAAAATTTTTTTAAAAGCAACAAAAATTGGATTTTATGTGACTAGTTCATTTGCTCACAGTTTGATATTGAATCCTATAATGTAGGAGTTTTGCTTGAGATAAAGAATGCTGGCTGATACAAATGAAATATAAACAAACATTTTGTAAATATTAATTAATTAGCTAATTAATTAATTAGTTAAAAGTTATGTTTAACATATCACAAAGTAATATTTATCAAGATAAAGCATATACATGTACCTATTTTTTAATGTGCATCTATATAAAGATGCACATTAAAACTGAATTCCAGTGTGGTTATCTTTAAAGACTTGATCATGTTTCATTTTTTTTTCCTGTCTTAGCTATGTAAAGTACTTAAATGTGATAAAAATAACATAAACTCTCTTATGTAACTATCAATATTTCACTTTTCTTTCTAGCATCCATGACTTATATTTGAAAAAATAAGTATATTGATAAGCTTTCTTGTAAGGCTCTTTTGGTTTTCCTAACTCCAGCCACAGTAGCTATATATTCTCCCATAAGCGAAAGAATAAACAGAGAAAGAAATTATAAAATACATCCGTTTCTATCATCTGTCTGGTATTGTGCCTGGTAATTCTCTTTTAAGTAAATCAGATTATGGAAATTACATTTACATGTGGATCAGAAAAGAGATACAAACTTCTGACTTTACAGATGGCTGTTTTTCTTAATTATATGAATAACAGTTTAGAAATACCTAATTGGTCATGCCTGACAAGTAATAGCAGTTTTTCCAAGATAAACAAATGTTCACATTTTTCATACTTAATCAGAGACTTTATGTGCAAAAATGACCAAATGTATCATCTATTCTGAGCCTCCTGTGTTGTTTTGCAATAAACGACCATCTGTACTTTTGATTTGACTGAGTTTGTCTGTGTGTGATGACCAGAGAATTTGATTACATGGCAGATGGTTTTGGGAGAAGAATTTGTCTTTTTAGAACTAAGCAGACAAGCACCTCTCAATATTTTGTCCCTACTCTCCCAACTGGCATCTGCTAATTTTGACAGAAAGGTAAGTTCCAAGATATAAGTACCTTGATGTCATTCTCTTCGCTCACCTATATCATAAAGAAATGTGAGGAGCTTGTACATAGCATAGTTACTGTCATGGGCATGCACATATCAGAATGTGCTTATTGACAGCGGAAATGAAAGTGTGTGTCCATGTTCATGGGCCTGGAATTATTAATGTGGGAACCTATGCTGATTCCACCTCTCAGTCACCAGGTAATACTTCGCATTCTCTTAAGTATCTACATTGCTAATGCTTCAGACCCTCTTGTTGTTAGGCAGGCTGCAATGCAAGCGTAGGTGAGGATCAGAAATTCAGTCAGCTAAAAATATATTCATTTAATAAAGTCATATACACTTTTTCACAATATCTTGACATATTTAAACCTGATTTATGTAATTTTTTTCCTTTGAGATTCTTAGCTATCTTATGCAAGAAGTACATCACTACATTTCACCACATTGTATAAGAAGCTGAGGCTTTGAGAGATTGAGTTACTTCCCCAAAGCCATCATTTATGAACTAGCAGAGCTGTAGCTACAGTTCAGGATGAATTAACTGGTATGTGACTTCTGTTAATTTCAGTTACTAGCAGATGCTTTACAAAAGCAAAAAGCAAAACCCCAAAGTTTTACTAATTTTCAAAAGTCATATTTTAGGTCCTAAAATAAAATTTCAGACTACTGTGGAGATTTCTGGATGACATCCTCAAGGAAAATCTGCTGGCCTAAGAGAATATATTTCTTCCTATGAGTTGTACCCTAAATCTTGAAAGACCAACATTGAGGCTCTGACTTAATTACGAGAATATTTTCCCAGTCAATAATCAAGTTAAAGGAACAGCATTATGAACCAGATGATTTAATGCCAAATACGAGAAAACAAGGCTTTATAGGCATTAGAATATTAGTGAATTTATATATACCCTTAGATAATTGTTAAAATATCCAGTTTCTTAGGGATCTTAATTAACAGTCTAGCTAGTGTAAAAAGTATCTGAATGTATAACATTTTAATGTATGTTAACGGTTATTGGAGATAAATGATTAAGACATCATGTCAAAAGGTGAGTTTTGAATTTATAAATTATCCTCCCCACCAATATAATCAGAGACACATGAAAAAAAAGAAAATATAAATTAACCCATACAATCACTAGAAACAAGTAATCATGTCAAAGATAGTAAAAATGTTAAGCAAATTTACAAGTTTTAAAGCAGAAAAAGATCAACAAAATAGAGCAAATATACAAAAGAGGAGAGAGGTAAGCTGTTTGAGGTGGTTATTGATTGATTTTCCCTTAAGAACACCAAAAATAAATGAAAAGCAAACCCAAAACAAAGTAAACTCCCAGCAAGTTACAGAGTACTTACTGGAGTGATTAAAGTGGGTAAAGAACCACCCCGGGTTTACCTGTGCTCAAGATACAAACAGCTTTTACTCCAAAGTGCTAGGTGCAACTGCCTCTGCACATTGGTATCTGCCATATAAGTGCCTAACACAGATATGTTGGTGATAAAAAGTCAGAAAAGATCTCAGGCAGCTCCATCTCATCATAGTAGACAGAGGTAGAAAAACAGATTCTAGATATTCTGGATAGAGTAGAAAATTTCCTCAATTCTTCTATCAGGATTACATTAATGTTTTGTTTCCTCAACTAAATGCTGTTCTCACTGTCAATCTGTGCCCTCCACGGTCAGTTTGCGGAGCCCGCCCTGGGATGCACCGGCAGTCTCAGGTAGCTTCTTGCTGTTCTTGGTTTCATTGAGCAAACATAAAGATCTAAGACATAAGATAGAATTGAGAAAGTATTCAATAGGAATTTTAGAAAAATTTAACATGTAAACAAGAAAAAAGGGCCATCAAAGAAACAAGGGCAATTTCTCTGAGCTGAAGAGAATTTTACTTGGGTCAAAATGCTCTACTCAGTGTCAAGCAAGAATATTAAAGAAGAAGGGGAAAAAAAGAGACAGATAGATACATAAAAATAAGGTCACTTGAATATGTTCTTTTGGCAATATGACCATAACAAGAATTACAAAGAAAATAGCTATATTAATGGAATTATTATGTTTTATATATATAGCACTTGTGTTAACAAAAGAATTGACAGACTGTAATATGCATGCCAATGAACTCCAATATATTAATCCTAATTAATCTGACTCAGTTTAAAGGATATTATGTTCAATTACATACTTATTAATTTTGAAATCTAGATGGAATAGAGTTTTGAGGAAATAAATGAATTATGCAAATATATATAGCATTATCATAGAAAGGCTAAATTTACCAATACATGTAAAATAGAAAAAAATAAAACCTAAACAAACAAAAAGACTAAAATTCCCAAGCCCACCCACAAAGTCTTTTAACCCACAAAGGTACCTGAACAAAGAATTTTTATAAAAACTGAAGTAAAATCAAGCACAAAATTATTTCTTTGCCTTCAAGCATTTCCAAAGCAGAAGCAAAAGTTATAAAACTTCTAAGTCCATTTTATCTTAGTATTATATAAAGAGATAGTTTATATAGGGTGCAAATCTTGAACCAATCTTGCTTATCAGTATGGAAACAATAATTCTAAACAAAATAAATATGAATCACCTGATGCAGGGAAAATTGAAGGCAGGAGGAGAAGGGGACGACAGAGGATGAGATGGTTGGATAGCATCACCAGCTTGATGGAAATGAGTCTGAGCAAGCTCCGGGAGTTGGTGATGGACAGGGAAGCCTGGTGTGCTGCAGTCCATGGGGTCACAAAGAGTCGGACATGACTGAGTGACTGAACTGAACTGAGGACATGCAATAATTAATATAGTAAGATTTTAGATTTAATTACTGATTCAACACTGCATTTTATTTTTCCTGTATCTTTCTTAGCCACTTGGGTCACTTCTATTCTATCTTTCCTCCCACTTCTCAAGTATAGTATATATCAATATTCAATCATTAGAGTTTTTTCCTAGGTTGATCTATATTTTTTCCAGGGTGTTAAAATCTAACGTCTTGATTTTCCATATTTATCTCCAGAGTTGCTACAACTTTTAAAATTCTTTCTCTAATATTGAATTTGATCCTGACTCCTTCCCCCATGCAAACTCCATTTGACATACTGCAAACAGATTAGTCATTTTAGAAAATTTCTTTGCTCATGGTAGCTCTCTACATCAAAAAATTTCTAAATCTTCTGTTTGTTTGAAAAACAAAAATAAAAACAAAATTCAGGCTCCTTAGTTTGACAATCAAGACCTTTTTTAATGTGGCCATCATTAGTAAACTTATCTTTCCATATGCTTTTGCAAAAAAATATTTATTCATCCAAGCTGACATTCCTGATCCTAATATGTATCTCACTCATATGACACTCTCCTCCTTTGCCTATACTTTCCTTTTCACTTGACATCTGCCCTTTTTTGCATTTACATTTTATAACCTCAAATTCAAGGTTGAGCTCATAGCTGATCTCTCTAAAATCTTCCCAAGTTACTAACTTCTTTATGACATTCTTTTATTTCTTTCATAATTAATATGAAAATGCAGATAACTTTGAATCATAAAATAGGTATAATTAGTTATTGAGTGTATGCACACAAGATTTTGAAGGTATAAAATTAATTTCCATCCACAAAATGACTTAAGCAAAAGTAAAGAAAAATCATAAGCAAAGGGAGGGTGTGTAGAGATGTTTTAGTTTCACAGCAATATTACTTAGGAAGCAATGGCCTATGAAATACTTTTTAGTAGATCAGAAAGGAAAATAAATAGAGGGGTAAAATAAAGATAAATTAAAAATAACAGCAGAATATTCTTGGAGGAAATTTTTATAATGCACTTGACTGCCATTTAGACCTTACAAGGCAAAACTGAATATAGCATTCTGTCATTAATAGTTAGTAATTCTCAGGTATTGGAATTTGTATCAATTATCAGGAGAAGGAAATGGCAACCCACTCCAGTGTTCTTGCCTGGAGAATCCCAGGGACAGAGGCGCCTGGCGGGCTGCCGTCTATGGGGTCGCACAGAGTTGTATATGACTGAAGCGACTTAGCAGCAGCAGCAGCAGCATCTTTGTTTCAGCCATTTAAAGAAATTATCCCAGGATTGTTGATATTTTGGGTGTATAATTCTTTGTTGGTAGGACTTTCTGTGACCTGTGTGTGCCTTCCATAGCCTCTACTCACTAGATGTCAACAGTCATTTTTGCCCAATTTCACCACAGTTCTGACAAGCAAACATGTCTCCTGAGACTGCCAATGTTCTGTGGAGAAAAAAACAATGACCATGCTTGAAAACTACTATTTTAAAGACTCTTTAGGAGTAAGATACACGAAGAGGATTATTTTGTTTCATTTGCTTGAAAAGCGAAATGAAAGTGATAGTTGTTCAGTCGTGTCTGACTCTTTGCAACTACATGGACTGTAGCCCACCAGGCTCTTCTGTCCATGGAATTCTCCAGGCCAAAATACTGCAGTGGATTCCCATTTCCTACTCCAGGTGATCTTCCCGACCCAGGGATTGAACCCAGGTCTCCTACATTGCAGGCAGACTCGTCACTGTCTGAGCCACCAGGGAAGTCTATTCGCTTAGGTAATAACTATTATGGGAATAAAATGGTATAGGACATTCCTTAGTACTTTTCATCACTTAAAAAAGAAGAATAAATTTAAACTATCAAAAATTAAACAGCAAAATTTTACGTCATATTTAAGTCCCATATAGATCTTGTGATTTCTACAAACATTGGAAGAAATATTTTTCTACATTTTTAAAGCCATATTCATGATTTGATATTGAGTAGCAATGACCTAATTTTAATTTTTCACTGCTCTGTCTTATAAACCCCTTTTCTGGTATGCTTTCAACTAAAATCTAGATTGGTATTTCTGAGACTCAGTTCTTTTTACAAAATGTAGAGAACTGCACGTTGTATCGTCTCACGGGGAGAAAATTATTATGAAAGGTAGGAACAGCATTTGCTAGGCTTAACAGAGCAAATCTCCCTTCAACACAAAACTCAAAGGAAACTCTTTTCTTATTATCCAAGAATACAGCTATTTTAGGCGACATCAAAAAGATTTACTATTGACAAGTGGAAATGTTTAGCCCTTTGGGGGTAATTTGGGTTAGATTAAGGTACACTGACTTCCACTGAGAGTCCCATTTCTTCTTGTGTCAAAAAAGTGTTAAGAAGAAATTATTTATATTTATACCACAGGTGACTAAGAAACATAATCTGGAGAAAAGTCTCTTGTTTTACGACTCCATATTAATTTGACATACCGAATCTCACACTGCTAGCATAGGACATAGCTAACCTCTGGGTTAAAGCAATGCCCTTCACTTCTGTGCTATTTCATGTCCAATTATGTGCAAAAGATCCAATTTGCAATTATAGCAACATTCCTACAAGCTTAAAAAGAATCTCTTATCAATATAAAAAATGTAAAAAGGCTAAAGCATGTGTTTTCTCTCCTTTTATAATTTTCTTTTACTTTTTGACTATACTTATAACTGCCGCTCTGCTTTTTTCCTTCTACTTCCAGTAACCCAGTTTTCTAGTATGTTTTTTTCTACTGGAAAACTGTCTAGAATTTTATGTCACCATTCTTGACAAGCTTAAATTCTTTCTCCTCCTAGTGTCTTGATGTAATACATATTCATTGGTGTATCAAAATAAACATTTTATAAATAATAAATGGTAAATATGGTGAGACCAGGATGGGAGTTAAATTTAGCCTGATAAAAAAGAGATGAAAATGTAGGCTAAACTGGACTTATAAAAGTTACCTCAGATGGTTGGTGATTACACTTGCTCTTTTGTATGCTATTGCATGTCATGTGTAAGTTCTGAAGTGATACAGAGCTAGGTAAGATTTAAAGATCACATACACAGTGTCTTATCTTATAAATTAGGAAAAAAATCTACAGAGATACCTAAGTTATTGTGCAAAGTTTACACTATCAGCTGTGTGTGTCAACTTGAATAGGCCAGAGTTTTCCAGTATTCAATTAAACACTAATCTATGTGCTGTTGTGAAGATATTTTTCTAGATTTTATTGAAGTTCATAATCAGTTGACTTTAAGTAAAGGAGATTGTCCTAGATAATACGAATGGCTCTTATCCAATCAATTGAAAGTCCTTAAGAACAGAACAGTGGCCTCAACTCATGCTGAGAATTTCATCTTGCCTTTCCTGATGGCCTACTCTGTGGATTTTGGACTTGCTTTCACAACCACAGAAATCAATTCCCCCCAGTAAGTCACTTTGCATGTAATGGGCGGGAAATAAACACAGGGCCCTTCTACCTTTGTTAACTTTTTATAAGTTGAGCAGTATGAGCATGTTAGATATCCTTTCTAAGGCAAAAGATAAGTTGTTGCATTTGGCCCAACCAAAAAAGAGTCAGTGCTTAGAGTGCTTCTTTGGATTTGGGAGGCAACATATTCCTCCTTTAAGTATGTCAGGCCAGTCCATTACCAAGTGGCCTGAACCAATTCTACTTCAGAGTTCAGAAGAAAGGAAGACTCTATGACAGTGGCAAGCTTCCATGGATCTGCCACTTGGGTCATATGATCCAGCAGATGGCAAGGGTGTGAGTGGCAGATGGAGATGCCGCATTGAGCCTTTGACAGGTACCTACAGATGAATCACAAAGAATATCTTAGGGTTTTGCAGAATACTGCGGTCACCCTCTGCAGGTAACTACTTTCCTTTTGAGAAACAGTTCTTGGCCTGCTGTTGGGCCTTAGAGACTGAGTGCCTAAGGTTTAGTCATCAAGTTACAATGCAACCTGAGCAGCCCATCATGAACTGAGTGTTTTCTAAGCCATCAAACCATTAAGATGGGGATTCTTAGCAGCAGTTTAGTTTCAAATAAAAGTGATATCCATAATATTGAACAAACTCTGAAGACACAAGCAAGTTATAAGAGGGAGTACAATCCATGTATCCCACTCCTGCTTCATTACCTCTCTTAGCCCATACCTATGGCCTGGGTAGTTTCCTATAATTAGTTGATTGAGCAAGAGAAAACTCCGGAATGTTTTACAGAGGCTCCTGCATGGCATGCTGACACCATCTGAAGGTGGGCAGCTACAGGACCTCAGGCCCTTCCTGAGACACTGCTGAAGGACAGCAGTGAAGGGAAATCTTCCCAGTTGGCAGAACTTCCAGAAGTGCACCTAGTTGTGCATTTTGCTTGGAAGGAACAAGTGCCAAAGGTACAAGTATATACTAATTTATGGGCAGTGGCCAAAGATCTGGCTAGATAGTCAAAGACTATAAGGAATGTAACAGGAGAATTGGTGATGGTAAGGGGCTGGGAAGAAATATTTGGATGGACTTGCTGAAAGGGCAAAGACTGTGAACATATTTGTGTCCCATGTGAACGCTCATGAAAAGGTGATCTCTGTAGAGGATGATTTTAAAAATCAAGTGGTTAGGATGACATATCAATGGATACCAGTTGGCCTCTTTTCTCAGCAACTCCTGCTATTGCTCAGTAAATTCACGAACAAAGTGGGCATGGTGGCAGGGATGGCAGTAATTCATGGGTTCAGCAACACGGACTTCAATTCACCAAAGAGAGCTGGCTGTAGCTACCTCTGGGTGCCCAGTGCCAGAAGTACGGACCAATAGTAATTCTCTAATATGGCCCCGTTTCCCAAAGTTATCAGTCAGTTCCCTTTTGGCTGACTGATTACATTGAACCATTTCTCTCATGGATGGGGTAGCACTGTGTTCTGTGTGACACTTATTCTGAATATGGATTTACCTGTCTTGCACACAATGTTTCTGTTGAAACTATTTGTGGACTGATATCAAATGCTTATTCACCACAGTAGTGTTCCAAATAGCATTGTTTCTGATCAATGAAGTAATGATTACTTCTTAAACAGTGAAATGAGTTTAGCAATGGGTTCATGTTCATTGAATGTGCCAGTTGCACCATGTTCCCCATCACCTAGTATCAACTGACTTGACAAAACAGAATGACAGCCTTTTGAAGATTCAGTTACAGTGTGAGACAGGTGGTAATACCTTGTGGGGTCATGGCAATCTCCTCCATGAGGCTGTATATGCTCTAAATTAATGATCAATATATAATGCTGTTTTTTTCTGTAGCCAGTATTCATGTCTAAGATTCAAGGTGTGGAAATGACAGTGGCACCACTCACTACTGCTACTAGCAAAATTTTTACTTTCTGCCCCTGTGACTTTATGCGCTGCTGGTTTAGCTGTCTTAATCCAAAGGGAGAAATGCTTCCTCCAGGAGGCACAAGAATGACCCCATTGAACTAGAAGTTAAATGTTACTGTCCATTTTGGTCTCCTCATATCTCTGAATCAAAAGGCAAAGAAAAGAGTTTTATACTGAATATGGTGAATGATCCTGAACACCAAGGGGAAATTGTTTTGCACAATTTTTAATTTCCACTATGCAACAGAGGTGGGGCTTTCCTGGTGGTTCAAGCAGTAAAGAATCTCCCTGCAATGAGGAGACCAGAATTTGATCCCTGGGTTGGGAAGATCTCCTGGAAAAAATGACTACCTACTCCAGTAGTCTTGCCTGGAAAATCCCATGGACAGAGAAGCCTGGAGGGTTACAGTTCATGGGGCTGCAAAGAGACACTACGGAGGGACTAACACTTTCACTTTTTTTCACTTTCATACAATGGAGGTAAGAAAGAATATGGCTGGAATACAGGAGATCACTAACTTATTTTCTAGTATTGCCTGCCATGTGATTAAATTAATGGAAAATTACGAAGCCAATTAAGGTAGGACTGCTCATGGCCCAGATACTTCAGAAATTAATACTTAGGTCACTCAGCAGGTAAAGAAGCATGGCAAGCTGAGGGGCTGGAATGATAATAGAAATGTGGTTTTAAATATTACTTGTAACCTATGACGAGTTGCAGAAATGAGGACTGTACTATCTTTAATCAATTATTCCTTATTTTGTTATGGATATGCTTGTAGATAAATTGATAGATACATTAAGCATTTTTTCTTTTTCTTTCTATTCTTTTTATCATCTACCATAAGATGTATTAGTAATAGTTAACTTTACATCATAGTATTTAAGATACACGATATCAAAGAGAAGAGTAAAACTTATACATTGACTGTGCATCCTCCTCCAGGGAAATGGTTAGTGCATTTTTGAAGAGAGCTGTATCATGTTACCTGGAAAAATAAAACTTTGTTATTATTTTTATTTGGAGTGTAAATATACTTTAAAGAGATTTTATTGGTCAATTTTATGTTTTAATTTGCCTAAGCTATAGTAACCAGTCAAACTAATCAAGATGTTGCTGTGAAGATATTTGTAGGTGTGGTTAACATTTAAAATCAGTTGATTTTAAGCAAAGGAGATTATTTTAGATAATATGGGTGGGCCTGAATTAATCAGTTGAAAACCCTTAGAACAGAACTGAGGTTTTCTGGAAGAAATTCTGAGTCCTGTGTTTGTCCCCGGAGGAGGTCATGGCAACCCATTCCTGTATTCTTGCCTGGAGAATTCCATGAACAGAGGAGGCTGGAGGGATACGTGACTGAAGCAACTTAGCACACACACATGCACTGTATTTATAACTCTGCCTGAGAGTTCCACTCACCCCTTCTTGATAGCCTACCCTAAAGATTCTGGACTTGCCTAGGCAGCCCTCACAAACATGTAAACTAATTCCTCGCAACCACATAAACTAAACCTTTTTCACATATTTTTACTACAGATTCTGTTTCTCTGATTGAATCTTAGCTAAAAAGTTTCTTAAATATTTGGTGGTACATCCAGGACTAAAATAATAACAGGGCTTCCTTCCTTGGTGGCTCAGTGTTAAAGAATCCACCTGCCAATGCAGGGGATACCAGTTCAATCCCTGATCTGGGAAGACCCCACATATAGCAGAGCTATTAAGCCCGTGGACCACAACTATTGAGCCTGTGCGGTAGAGCCTGAGAGCCACAGCTGCTGAGCCCACATGCTGCAGCTACTGAAGCCCGCCTGCCCTAAAGCCTGTGCCCCACAAGAGAAACCACCAAATGAGAAGTCCACTTACCACCACTAGAGAAAAGCCCAAGCAGTAACAAAGACCCAACACAATCAAACATAAAATAAATACAATTATAAAAAGTCTATTAAAAATTAATAACAGAGAAATTCACCAAAATAATATTTCATAGACTAAATATCAGACTGAGTTTATGGACAGATTTTCTGTGTGTGTGCTCAGTTGCTTAGTTATGTCCCACTCTTTGTGACCCCATGGACTGTAGCCCACCAGGCGCCTCTGTCCATGGGATTTCCCAGACAGGAATACTGGAGTGGATTGCCATTTCCTCCTCCAGGGGGATCTTTCCGACCCAGCGATCAAACTTACTCTCCTGCCTGCGTCTCCTGCATTGCAGGCGGATTCTCTACCACTTGAACCACCTGGGAAGCAGGTTTTCTGTAGGTCTGCTCATTTAAGCTCATTTTGCAACTATTTTATACTAGAAAATAAAACACCAATTCATAGATCAAAACAAATAAATAAATAAATAAACCTGACGTAATCAAGTTGCTTAAAAAAAAAGCTTTCTAGGAAGGTGTCTCATGTTATCAAATTATGGCAACTGAGGGATATTTGGAAAAGATCCATGGAAGTGAAGTGATGGTCAGTCTTCAGTGGTTGGGCAAAATCTGGCACACACAACAGTAAAAGTGATAATTATATAATACCACTTCTGAAGTTAAAAAAAAAAAAAAAAAGATATAGCCAGAGAATAAAAATTAGAACCAAAAAGTAGAATAACACAAACAACGTTGTGAATATCTATGATAGTTGCATTCACAAAAGAACTGCTGGGCTAAAATATGCATGCTCACGTGCCCCGTCTATTGATGCCATTAATCTCACTCAGTGTGAAGGATATCAAACCAAGAACATCTCGAGAAAGAAATGCTAATCTCCTGACAGTTTCTACATTTTCTGAAATTTATATATGAATCAACAGAGGATCCTGCAAAATGCAATTCCATTTGCTCTTCTGATCACAATTCAATACGGATATAAAAGAGAAAAAAGAATATAAGGAAATTGAACTGGAATAATAAATAGAAAGAAAGCAGGTATCATCCCCAGAAACAATAAATACATCTTGAAAAGAAATGTGCTGATTCTTTGTATACAATGCACCTTTTTTTCCTTAAAACTGTGAAAGCCAAACCAAATGGTTTGCTTTATGCACCTGGCACCAGACACAATTAGTCATTTCTGAGTATCCTTGGGAAACCACAGCTTTTCTCGTGGATGTAAATGCTTTCAGCATCTTTCAATAAAAGGCACTTCTGTCCTGTACTGTCCCTTTTTGAGACAGTGGATTTGGAGCACTTAGATAAAACTAAACTCCCTATGCTCAGAATGTGATTACAGCCATTGTGTGGGCAGCAAGCAGAGAACTCAGGGGCCCTAGACATCAATCTGAGCCTTGTGATATACTTCCAGTTAACAAGCGGAAGCCCAGGTGATGCCTCTCGATTTCACAAGCCAGTTGGTAGAGATGGGAAGCACTCAGCAAATTGGGCTGCCTTCATTCTCGAAGTCAATTCCAACATTAGCATTAGGTTGCAGACCCAACTATGCTGAATTACTGATCAAGTTATTAGCAAATGGAATTTTCAGAAACCTCAGTATATGGACTAAAATAGAAAAATCTTATGAAAGCCCAGGAGCATTTTTGTTTCTCACAAAATGATGAAATTAGATTTTTTCTATCTCTGCCTGCCTCTGAATTATGAAAAAGCATTCCCAGTTTCACACATCATCTTTTTAGCGACCACGAACAATGTGGCACATTTAACTCAAGTTCCTTGTCACTAGTACCACCTTGAAACAACTTGAAATTTTGGTTGTTTTGCTTTTTTATTGTGTTTACTTAAAAGGTAACAATCTTCAGAGGCAAGCATTCTTTGAAATCTAAGATCATATTCAAATAGACAAGCTGTTTCTACTTTTTCCACAGTTAAGTATAATGTTACAATCAAGAAAACAACAGATTAGTGTCTGATTACCATAGGAAAAGGGATATGTTGGCTGCCATATCTCACAAAATAAATCTCATAACAGTTACTTTATTAATCTAAGCAAACAAAGGAGGGTGGAAGTTATTATGTAAAGCAGTCATGGAGTAGAAATAACGTGAAAAGTGAGTGGGTTGAAATATTTGAAATTCAGAAGTATCAGATCTCCCCAAACTGTATTCTCAAAATTACACTAAAATTTATACTTTACTCTTTTTCCTGGCTTTCCCCCAAATGGACCAGTAGACATTTACCAGGGTGATTGTGCACTGGAGAAAGGAAAATAATCAGATTCTTTGGGGATCCTTTCTTTTTACAAATAAGAGAAACATTCACATTCACCCTCTTGGAGATTCACAGTGTCTAGTGGCTTATTAAAGCTCTGATATGTCCTGCAATGTAAAAATATAAAATAAAACCAACCATCAACCAAACTCTGTTTCAGTTTGGTTAAGTAGTGAAACTCGAACTTATGTAACACCTTTTTAATGAAAATGTACTTCATCAAATAAAAATAGTATTCTGAGCATTTGGGGTGGGAGGGATTGCACTAGATTATTTACTTCACACTCCAGATTTATTGGGCTTCCCTGATGGCTCAGTTGGTAAAGAATCTGCCTGCAATGCAGAAGATGCAGGAGATGTGGGTTTGGTCCCTGGGTCAGGAAGATCCCCTGGAGGAAGAAATGGCAACCCATTCCAGTATTCTTGCCTGAAAAACCACATGGGCAGAGGGGCCTGGTGGGTTACAGTCCATGGGGTCACAGAGAGTTGGACATGACTGAGCATGTTCATTGGCTGTCTCAGATTTATTTGGAAGAAAATCAGTTCTTTGAAAAATTAGCTTTTTAAAGGATTATTATGATGTTTGTTTGGATACTTCTCAAATTCAATACAATTGTCACTGTCACTATTTTACAGATTCTACTCCTTAACCACCCAGATTGATTTC
The DNA here is from genome assembly GCF_019320065.1 of Cervus canadensis. Lineage (NCBI taxonomy): Eukaryota > Metazoa > Chordata > Mammalia > Artiodactyla > Cervidae > Cervus > Cervus canadensis. The sequence goes on from NC_057386.1 coordinate 80,162,100, forward strand.
TGTAGAAATTCACATTTCTATAGTCACATTACTCATTATTTTTCAAAAAACTATACTATTTACATCACACCTCTCTGTACTCTCTCAATGCTGATGACTGATTTCTTCTTTCACTGAGAAAATAGGAGACATAAAAATTGACCTATTATTTCCACTGACAAATCTATTAGTCTATCTGTATTCAATATCCTGATTTCCCAAGTGGTGGTGTTTAATTGCTAAGTCATGTCTGACTCTTTTATGACCCCATGAACTGTAGCCCTTCAGGCTCCTCTATCCATGGGATTTCCCAGGCAAGTATACTGGAGTGGGATACCATTCCCTTTTCAAAAGATTCTTCCTGATCCAGGGATTTAACCCCTGTCTCCTGCATTGGTAGGCAGGTTCTTTGACACTGAGCCACCAGGGAAGGCCTTATGTTTCAAAATGTGTTTCAAAATTAAATCACAAAAATGTTTCCAATTTAAAAACAAACAAAAGTCTCTTTGATTCCATGAGCATACTCAGTTGTTACCACATTCATATTTATGTGTCCTTTATCACCACAGTTAAATACTAATTTTGACTAAGTTGTTTAATAATACTAAGAAATTACTATTGCTGATGTTAACCAAAACTTTCCCTAGCCAACCCCAATGGTCAATTTTAACCACCATCATACTGGAAATTAAGGACCACTTTATACAAAATCCATTCCTTCTTTCAGGAAAACTTTTCTTTGTGGATTCTCAAACAAAAATCTCTACCAGATTTCTTTTTTCTTAATGAATCCTATTTAGTCTAATTAATGACCCCTCCTCCAACTCCTAAAGTCTATTTGCTCATTCAAAGATCTTTTCTTCTCTCTGTTGAGTTAATTACACACATTCCTGTGGATTTGCATTCATTTTACACACTAGTAATCCTAAAATGTATATCCTGAGTTCATAACCTGGTGTTTCTGCTTCTAAACGTATTCATTTAAATATTAACTTGGTTTGTAACACTTAACATAGTCAAAATGGATTTCCTAGCTCAAAATCCTGCTCCTCCAATATTCCTTTTATCAGTGGGTGACACCAAAACCACAGCATTGATCCTTCCTCTCTTATTCCTGCAGAGCGTACATGCAGGCTGGCTGTTCAGCCATTGGTAAGCTGGTCACTTACTGTCGATAAGCATAAGCATTAGCTTTCAAATATGACTTCTTCTAATTACTTACATGGCTAGAAGTCCAAACCATCATCATCTTTTTTCCAAATTACTTTAAAAACCTATTAACAAAGTGGTCTCTAGGATTTCACCTGATTTACTATCTATATTCTACACAGAATCCAAAGTAATCTCTTGAAAACATAAATCAAATCATATCTCTAGCTTGCTCAAAACCTTCTAGTGGCTTTCTGTCACTGCGTAAATTTCAAATTCTCTGGTTTGCAAGGCTCTGCTTACGATGACCCCTGCCCCGGTCTCTGGCCGTGTCTCCTACCTTTTGTTCCCCTACTCTTCTGTTCAGCCCTCTGGCCTTGCTACCCTTGAACACATTAGGTCGTTTCTGTCCACAGGCCTTCTTTTATGATCTTTTCCATCAGAGATATCTTTCCCCAAATCTCTATTTGGCTGTTTTCTTCCTTATTCTTTTCTTATCTACTTTGTTATCATCTCTGAAAGGTGACATCTTCTCCCCAGCTATTAACCTCCTTCTTTCTCTCACTTTTTATTCCTACATCCTGCTTTCATTTTTTTAATGTTATTTCCCAAAACTATAACTTGGACTTAGGTGTGTATTTATTTCTTGTATCTTTCACTAGGATGTAAACTGTAAACAGGAAGATACGAATCTGACCTTTTGTCTCTCTTCCTCTATCTTTGGATAACACCTGTCACTAAACAGATTCTCAAAATATTTGCTGAGTCAAATGCTTCCTGTGTCATATGCATTATGCTATATATTTATGCTATAAGTGAATGAAATATAGTCCCTGAGGAGTTAACACATAGCAGGGTATCCTGGTGTTGAAACAATTAATCATACAGTTTTCCCTTTTTATTGTACTTAAAATTTTAGGTTAGTAAAGCATTGTTAAGTTGTGTTGATTTTTACTTTAAAAGTTTTAAAGCTTTACTTGGTACATAGTGAATTATGAGGTCAAATAGGATTAGGATAATTGCCAACAGTTGTAACTTATTTGTTTAGTATAATTATGATTATTTTTAATTGTCTTCAATATTCTTATTCAAGGTTCTTCTCTGTTCCAAGACCTCTGCTTCATGGTGTTACCAAAATATTAGAAAGATGCACTGAATTCATGTTTTATGAAGAAAAAATACATTTATAACACTTGCATAAAGTACCATATTCTATAATACATTTTGGTTAATGTTATATAACATAAGAAGGCAAATAATAATTAAATGCTGCCTATGGAAGTGAAGATGAGTTTCACCTATTAGATACTGGGGCTCTTGAAAGTAGTTAGGAGTTAGTGTTACAGATGTGGTGACTGCATAGTAGCAAATATCCTTCGTGCTTGATCAGTATCTGTGCAGTACTGGTGGTTGCATATGTGTAATATATAGCCTCCTTATAGGAAATGTATAAATATTTCCAAATACACTAGGAATGATAAACATGGTGCAGATAAATAGGCCTAGACTTATCTGTATCATATGGATCTAGAGAAAAAGTATTAACCTCTGAATTCAGATACTAAAGCCCGCAATTCTGCAGCATCTGGTGAAACATTTCTGTCCTTCAGTTCAGTTCAGTTGCTCAGTCGTGTCCGACTCTTTGCAACCCCATGAATCGCAACACGCCAGGCCTCCCTGTCCATCACCAACCCGGAGCCTACTCAAACTCATGCCCATCGGGTCGGTGATGCCATCCAGCCATCTCATCCTCTGCCGTCTCCTTCTCCTACTGCCCCCAATCCTTCCCAGCATCAGGGTCTTTTCCAATGAGTCAACCCTTCGCATGAGGTGGCCAAAGTATTGGAGTTTCAGCTTCAGCATCAGTCCTTCCAATGAACACCCAGGACTGATCTCCTTCAGGATGGACTGGTTGGATCTCCTTGCAGTCTAAGGGACTCTCAAGAATCTTCTCCAACAACACAGTTCAAAAGCATCAATTTTTCAGCGCTCAGCTTTCTTCACAGTCCAACTCTCACATCCATACATGACCACTGGAAAAACCATAGCCTTGACCAGACGGACCTTTGTTGGCAAAGTAATGTCTCTGCTTTTTAATATGCTATCTAGGTTGGTCATAACTTTCCTTCCAAGGAGTAAGCATCTTTTAATTTCATGGCCGCAATCACCATCTGCAGTGATTTTGGAGCCCCCAAAATAAAGTCTGACACTGTTTCCACTGTCTCCCCATCTATTTCCCATGAGGTGATGGGACCAGATGCCATGATCTTAGTTTTCTGAATGTTGAGCTTAAGCCAACTTTTTCACTTTCCTCTTTCACTTTCATCAAGAGGCTTTTTAATTTCTCTTCACTTTCTGCCATAAGGGTGATGTTGTCTGCATATCTGAGGTTATTGATATTTCTCCCAGCAATCTTGATTCCAGATTGTGCTTGATCCAGCCCAGCGTTTCTCATGATGTACTCTGCATATAAGTTAAATAAGCAGGGTGACAACATACAGCCTTGACGTACTCCTTTCCCTATTTGGAACCAGTCTGTTGTTCCATGTCCAGTTCTAACTGTTGCTTCCTGACCTGCTAACAGGTTTCTCAAGAGGCAGGTCAGGTGTTCTGGTATTCCCATCTCCTTTAAAGTTTTCCACAGTTTATTGTGATCCACACAGTTGAAGGCTTTGGCATAGTCAATAAAGCAGAAATAGATGTTTTTCTGGAACTCTCTTGCTTTTTCTATGATCCAGCGGATATTGGCAATTTGATCTCTGGTTCCTCTGCCTTTTCTAAAACCCACTTGAACATCTGGAAGTTCTCGGTTCACATATTGTTGAAGCCTGGCTTGGAGAATTTTGAGCATTACTTTACTAGCGTGTGAGATGAGTGCAATTGTGCGGTAGTTTGAGCATTCTTTGGGATTGCCTTTCTTAGGGATTGGAATGAAAACGGACCTTTTCCAGTCCTGTGGCCACGGCTGTGTTTTCCAAATTTGCTGGCATATGGCGTGCAGCACTTTCACAGCATCATCTTTCAGGATTTGAAATAGCTCAACTGGAATTCCATCACTTCCACTAGCTTTGTTTGTAGTGATGCTTTCTAAGGCCCACTTGACTTCACACTCCAGGATGTCTGGCTCTAGGTGAGTGATCACACCGTCATCATTATCTGGGTCGTGAAGATCTTTTTTGTACAGTTCTTCTGTGTATTCTTGCCACCTCTTCTTAATATCTATTGCTTTTGTTACATCTATACCATTTCTGTCCTTTATTGAGCCCATTTTTGCATGAAGTGTTCCCTTGGTATCTCTAATTTTCTTGAAGAGATCTCTAGTCTTTCCCATTCTGTTGTTTTCCTCTATTTCTTTGCATTGATCACCGAGGAAGGCTTTCTTATCTCTCCTGGCTATTCTTTGGAACTCTGCATTCAAATGGGTATATCTTTCCTTTTCTGCTTTGCTTTTCACTTCTCTTCTTTTCACAGCTATTTGTAAGGCCTCCTCAGACAGCCATTTTGCCTTTTTGCATTTCTTTTCCATGGGGATGGTCTTGATCCCTGTCTCCTGTACAATGTCACAAACCTCTGTCCATAGTTCATCAGGCTCTCTGTCTATCAGATCTAGTCCCTTAAATCTATTTGTCACTTCCACTGTATAATTGTAAGGGATTTGATTTAGGTCATACCTGAATGGTCTAGTGGTTATCCCTACTCTCTTCAGTTTAAGTCTGAATTTTGCAATAAGGAGTTCATGATCTGAGCCACAGTCAGCTCCAGGTCTTGTTTTTGCTGACTGTATAGAGCTTCTCCATCTTTGGCTGCAAAGAATATAATCAATCTCATTTCAGTGTTGACCATCTGGTGATGTCCATTTGTAGAGTCTTCTCTTGTGTTGTTGGAAGAGGGTGTTTGCTATGACCAGTGTGCTCTCTTGGCAAAACCCTATTAGCCTTTGCCCTGCTTCATTCCGTACTCTAAGGCCAAATTTGCCTGTTACTCCAGGTGTTTCTTGACTTTCTACTTTTGCATTCCAGTCCCCTATAATGAAAAGGACATCTTTTTTGAGTGTTAGTTCTGAAAAGTCTTGTAGGTCTTCATAGAACCATTCAACTTCAGCTTCTTCAGTGTTACTGGTTGGGGCATATAGGCTTGGATTACCATGATATTGAATGGTTTGCCTTTTCTGTCCTTAGACCTCTATCACCTCCCTCAGTCATCTCATCTAATATCATGGCTTTAAATGTCACCTACCTGCTGCTGATTTTTCTATTTGTATCTCCACTGCAGGCATCTCTCCTGCAGTCTCCAGCTTGTATGTTCAGTTGTTTATTTGAACTCTCCACCTGAATGTCTAAAACTTAGTAAATGTAATTCTAAGTCCCCTTCAAATTCTGCTCAATCTTCAGTTTCCTTGATCTCAAATACGGAAATTCCTTCTTTCTAGCTGTCTATCCCCCAAAGCCATCAGTCACCTCTTCTCTTTCTTTCATAGCTAATATCCATTTGTCAGGAAATATTGCTGGCTACATATTACAAAAATATCCAAATCCAGTGACTTCTCAACACCTCCACCACACTCCTCCATGTCCAAGACACCATCACCTCTTTGTGTTTTTGTAAGATTCCCTATAATATTTTTCTTTCTTTCTAGGCTCATGATAGGTTTGCTTCTTTCTCTTTTCTTTGAGATTAGACATGACTGTGTGAAGTGCTTTGGCTAATAAACTGTAAATGACTGTGACGCCAGATGTTTCAAGAGGCAATATATGTTTTGTCACGCCCCCTGTCCTCCTTTATATATTGTTGATGGAAACAAGAGAGAGCTTCCGGCTGTTTGAGCTCCTTAATGATCATGATGAGCAGAGAACCCTTGTAAACCTCAGTTGAACATGTAGGCATGAGAAGTAAAATTTACCATGGTAATTTACTATGGCGATGGGATTGTTTGGTACAGCAGTATACATAACTACTATAACTAGTATAGTTATACTATTCTTATAACTTTTATCCAAAACACATGCCTCCACCCAGTCTTCTCTTAGAAGTGCAGATGGGGTACACATACACAGTGGGATATCACTTAGCCACTAGAAAGATGGAAATAATGCCATTTACAGTAAGATGGATGGACCTAGAGATTATTACATTAAAGTAAAAGAAGTCAGACAAAGACAAATATCATCTGATATCATTCACATGTGGCATCTAAAAAATGATACAAATGAACTTATTTACAAAACAGAAACAGACTCATAGAAAACAAACTTATGGTTACCAAAGGGGAAAGGGAAGAGGAGGGGATAAACTAGGAGTTTGGGATCAAAATATACACTATTATGAATAAATAGATAACCAACAGAGATGTACAGTATAGGGAAATTATACTCAATATCTTGTAGTAAGCTACAATGGAAAACATCTAAAGGAGACAAGAGTTCAATCCCTGGGTTGGGAAGATCCCCTGGAGGAGGAAACAGCAACCCACTCTAGTTTTCTTGCCTGGAGAATTCCATGGACAGAGGATCCTGGTGGGCTACAGTCCTTGGGGTTGCAAAAGAGTCGGACACAACTGAGCGACTGAACACTACATATGTATGAGTCACTTTGCTGTACACCTAAAATAAATACAGCATTGTAAATTGACTATAATTCAATAAAAACGAGAAAAAAAAGTGCAGCCAGAGCAACCCTGTTACAACAAAAGCTGTCTTGTCACTCCTCTGCTTAAAACCCACCCATGATTCCTTATTTTTCTTCAAATGAAGAGTAAATTTCTTACTGTGACACACATGGTCCAAGGTCACCTGACCCACATTTTCTCTTGGATATTGTTTCCTTCTTCTATTTCCCCAGCTCGCTGTCCTCCAGCCACGGTCATCTCCTTTTGTTGTTGTTGTAACATGGCAGGCAAGCTCCTCATTCTGCAGCTTTGCCCTGGCTTGTTCCTCTTCCAGAAATGCTCTTCTATCAGACACTCTGATTGATCGTTCCCACTGCTCCTTCAAACCTTTTCCTAAATGTCAACTTCTCCATGAGGCCTTTTCTGTCTAACTCTTTTCCAGTTGCAGTCTTTCTAGAATTTACCACACCCATAAAACTTGTTTACCTGGCATGATCACTTTAGCATATAATTTGTTAATTTATTTTGTTTATGTTTCTCTGTTTGGCATTCTACACTAGAATGTGAGCTTCACAGGGGCAAGGAGTATATTGTCTGTTTTGTTCAATGGTGTATCACCAGGGCCAGAACAGAGCTTGACACCACAGAATGGACTACTGGTTAAATAATGAGTGAATATAATTGTAGAATAAATTATTATGAGATTTTAAAAAACTCAGTCTATTTTACATGTCCCATTGAATATCTTTTAAGTACAATATTGTTGCAACATTAATAAAGTTCTGATTCTCAAACAGGAAAAATAATGTAAGTATCTCTGTGTATATGAATGTTTGCTTATTAAAGAAAAATATTAAAAGTTAAATTTTATAAAATATATCTTGGCCCATATTGAGTGATACTAAAAATCAGGGCCTCACTATGGGAGTGTCACAAGATGTTAATATGCATAGTTTAAGAAAACAATTGAGAAAAAGTAGTGTTGAAAAGATGGGGTAAAGAGTAAAGGCTGACACACAATAGAATATGTAGAATAAGTATAATCTACCTTGTCAATTATGAATCTGTCTTATTAATCAATATTAACTATGTTTAATCATAGCTAAAATTAGTCATTTCTAATTCTACACAGCTATATTACTTCTAGATAATTTGTCCCTGCTGACTGTACCCTTGTTACAGTATTTAGATGTTTATGTGATCTTTCTTCCAAATTCTTTCAGTTCAGTTCAGTTCAGTCAGTCAGTCATGTCTGACTCTTTGTGACCCCATGGACTGCAACACGCCAGGCCTCCCTGTCTATCTTTAGTATCTCCAATTTCTCATTTCTTTTGAGAGGAAGTTTAGAGTTACTGGAAAAGCTGCTGGCAAATGTATCAGACGGTAAGTGGAAATAATAACCCATCCTTAGGTGGAACATGTCTTTCAATCCTTATGTGTCTCTAGGTATTTCTCAGACTAGGGAAGATATAATGAGTCCAGGAAAAAAATGGTATATTTCTCTTTTCATTCATAAAGTTGTAAAATCATTTCAGAAACATTTATGACACTATTATGAACTGAATGTTTGTGTGCCCGCCAAATTCATATGTTGACTTCTAACCTCTAATATCATGGTATTAAAAGATGTGAAATAACTAAATTGTGTTGCTAGCCCTCAGGAATGGATTACTGCCCTTATAAAAGACAACCTCCCTTCATGGATCACAGCCTTGTGGTGAAAAGGCTTGTACAATTCAATGAAGCTATGAGCCATGGCGTGCAGGGACACCCAAGACAGATGGGTCACAGTGAAGAGTTCAGACAAAACATGGTCCACTGGAAGAGGGAAAAGGCAAACCACTCCAGCATTCTTGCCTTGAGAATACCATGGACAGTATGAAAAGGCAAGAAGATATGTCATCAGAAGATGAGTCCCCCAGGTCAGAAGGTATTCAATATGCTACTGGGCAAGACTGGAGGGTAATGACTAATAGAAAGAATGAAGCAGCTGGACCAAAGTAGAAACAATTCTTGGTTGTGGATGTGGCTGGTGGTGAAAGTAAAGTCCGATGCTGTAAAGAACAATAATGCATAGGAACCTGGAATGTTAGGTCCATGAATCAAGGTAAATTGGACGTGGTCAAGTAGGAGATGGCAAGATCAATCATCGACATCTTAGAAATCAGTGAACTAAAATGGACAGGAACAGAATTTAACTCAGATGAACATCATATCTACTACTGTGGGCAAGAAACTCTTAAAAGAAATAAAGTAGCCCTCATAGTCAACAAAAGAGTCTGAAATGCAATACTTGGGTACAATCTCAAAAATGACAGAATGATCTTGGTTCATTGCCAAGGCAACCATTCAACCTTACAATAATCCAAGTCTATGCCCCAACCACTGATGCCAAACCAACTGAAGTTGATCAGTTCTGTAAGACTTACAACAACTTCTAGAATACCAAAAAAAGATGCCTTTTCATCATAGGCAATTGGAATGTAAAAGTACAAAATCAAGTGATATGCAGAATAACAGGCAAGCTTGGCCTTGGAATACAAAATGAAGCAGGGCAAATGCTAACACAGTTTTGTGAAGAGGACACACTGATCATAGCAAACACCCTTTTCCAACAGCACAAGAGACAGCTCTACACATGGACATCAGCAGATGGTCAATCCCCAAAATGAGAGTGATTATGTTCTTTGCAACCAAAGATGGAGAAGCTCTATACATTCAGTAAAAACAAGACCTGCAGCTGACCATGGCTCAGGTCATGAGCTCCTTATTGCAAACTCAGGCTTAAATTGAAGAAGGTAGGGAAAACCACTAGGCCATTCAGGTATGACTTAAATCAAATCCCTTATGAGTATACAGTGGAGGTGATGAATAAATTCAAGGGATTAGATCTAGTAGACAGAATGCATAGGCCTGAAGACCTATGGATGGATGTCCATAACACTGTATAGGAGGCAGTGACCAAAACCATCCCAAAGAAAGAGAATTGTAAGAAGGCAAAGAAGTGGTCTGAGGAGGCTTTTTGAAGAAAGAAAAGAAGCAAAAGGCAAGGGAGAAAGGGAAACAAGTACCTAACTAAATGCAGAGTTCCAGAGACTAGCAGGGGGAGATAAGAAGGCCTTCTTAAATGAACAATGCAAAGAAATAGAGGAAAACAATAAAACAGTAGAATGGGAAAGGCTATGGATCTCTTCAAGGAAATTGGAGATCCCAAGGAAACATTTCATGCAAGGATCGGCAAAATAAAGAACAGAAATTGTAAGGACCTAATAGAAACAGAAGAGATTAAGAAGAGGTGGCAAAAATATACCAAAAAACTATACAAAAAAGGTCTTAATGACCCAGATCATCAGGATAGTGTGGTCACTCACCTAGAGCTAGACATCCTGGAGCATAAATCAAATGGGCCTTAGGAAGTCTCTTGATGCGGGTGAAAGAAGAGAGTGAAAAAGCTGACTTTGTACATAAAAAAGAAACTCAGCACAATAAAAACTAAGATCATGGTTATCTGATCCCATTGGTCAAGCCAAGTGAAGTCGCTCAGTCGTGTCTGACTCTTTGCAACCCCACGGACTGTAGCCCACCGTATTCCTCTGTCCATGGAATTTTCCAGGCAAGGGTACAGACTGGGCTGCCATTTCCTTCTCCAGGCAATCTTTCAGACCCAGGGATCGAACCCCGGTCTCCTGCATTACTTCATGGCAAATAGAAGGGGAAATGAATGCAGTGACAGATTTTCTTTACTTGGGCTCCCAAATCACTATGGACAGTGACTTCAACCATGAATTTAAAAGACGTTCGCTTCTTGGAAGAAAAGCTATGACAAACCTAGATAGTGTATAAAAAAGTATAGACATCACTTTGCCAAAGAGGGTCTGCATACTCAAAGCTATGGTTTTCTTAGTATTCATGTATGGATGTGAAAACTGGACCACAAAGAATTCTAAGCACCAAAGAATTGATATTTTTGAATTGTGGTGCTGGAGAAGACTCTTGAGAGCCCCTTGGACAGCAAGGAGATCAAACCAGTCAATTCTAAAGGAAAATCAACCCTGAATATTCATTGGAAAGACTGCAGCTGAAACTCCACTACTTTTGCCACCTGATACAAAGAGGTGACACTGGAAAAGGGAAAGATCAAAGGCGAAAGGAAAAGGGGGCAGCAAAGGATGAGATGGTTAGGGAGCATTACCAACTGGATGGACTTGAATTTGAGCATACTCTGGGAAATAGGGTGGAACAGAGGAGTTGGGTGTGCTACAGTCCATGAACCTGGAAAGAGCTGGACATGACTTAGTGACTGACCAATAAAAGATACCCCGTGGAGCTCTCTCACCCCTTGCATCATTGAGGACACAGTGAAAAAATGGCCATCTCTGAACCAGGAGGGAGTTTCTCCCTAGACAATCTGCCAATGCCTTGATCTTGGGTTTTTCATCCTCCAAAATAGTGAGAAGTAAAATTATACAATTGCCAAAGGCTATGATTTGATTTGAAAATTTATCACTAAAGCATGAAAAATGACATATTTATTTTACTTTTATGGTTAATTATTACAATTTTAGTTAAAGCTGTTACAGATAAGGGAGTAACTAAGAACCAATTTTGTCTGTTTTGAAGATGTAAGTAGAATTAAACCATAGTTACTTGAGAAAAAGTTTTAAATCATGATGCATCTGTAAATTTGACTAATATGATTTAAATGATTGGATCTGGTGGATTATTTTGCATTCTTTGCTTGTTTATATTAATTATATATAGAGAAATATGCTTATAGATAAATATGCCAGTAATAATATTTCAAAATAACATAACTTTCATGCAGTTAAACAGAACCATGGTGAAGAAAAACTTTTTCTTTCATGTAAACTGATCCAAAATAGAAAAATTTTGAGATAATAAAAGTAAATGTTAGTTTGTGATAGTTTATGAATTTCCTTTTAGCAAGAGAAATTGAGAGATTAAAAAGAAAGTTCTAGAGATATATCCTTATTCTGTATACTTTTACATGTGCAATCTCTTTCATAAAATTTAGAGGTAAATTTTCTTCCTAATTTGACTATGTATTTGCCTATTACCCAGTTTCTCAGAGCTGCCACCCAAGAATTCATGACTGTTACCCAAATTTCAATATTATCCACAAAATACTCTCCTATGTGTTAATTAGGGCAACTTGCAATTGAATCAGAAATCTTCCTCATAATAATAGTTACAAAATAGTCACGACCATATATTTAATAAAGAGAATGGAGTACTACTCTAATGGATTTCTTCCCTCCCCAGCAACTCCTGAGAATTTTACTCTCACAGAAAAGACAAGAAAAAAAAGAACACTTTTTTTTTTTTCTATTCATTGCCTCTATTATTATTATTATTTTGTCCTCTATTCTGTTGTTTTCCTCTTTGGTTTTAACTGAGCATTTCATATGGTTCCATTCTTTCCTCTTATCTTTTCTACTTAAAAAAAAAATTCATGATTGCTCTAACATCTACAGTAAACATTTTGATTAATCCAAATCCACTTTTCAAATAACATTGTACTACTTCACAAGTAGGTCAAGTGCTTTATAAGAATATTTCAAATTCATCATTTCCACCCCTAACAAACTTGTCATTTATTTCCCTTATCCATAATAAGTTATAATCACTACATATATAATTGCTATTATTTTTTTTAATCAGTTTTATCTCATATTAATTATCAGAAAAAATAAGATACTTCATTTCACCTTTATTTATTCCACTCTAGAGCTTTTCCTTTCTTAATGCAGACCTGAGTTTCAGACCTTTATCATTTCCCTTCTCTCTGTAGAACTCCAAAGATTTCTTGCAAAGCAGGTCTCCTGGTAACAAATTCCCTCCATTTTTGTTCGACTAAAATAGTCTTTACTTCTTCAGTTTTGAAAGATAACGTTGCTGGATAAAGAGTCCTAAGTTGCTAGAGTTTTTTTTTTTTATTAATTATTTAAATATTTCATTGTTTTCATTTGTTGCTTGCATGTTTTCTGAAGTCTGATGAAATTCTTATCATTTTCCTCTATAGGAAAGGTATTTTATCCTCTTAGGATTTTCACTCTGGGCCGGGGTTGCCTGGCTGTGCCTGAGGAGCAGGCCCTGGCTTGGGCTTCCTGAGTGGGGCGGCACCGACCAGATGAGCAAGAGGACCAGAAGTGGGGTCAGCGCACCATCTGCAAGGCCCCGGCGCCAAGGGAACCTGCTTCCATGGTTGTGATCGCAAGTTCAGGGCAGGTCTAGTAAGTGGTTCCAGAACTGGTGGCACCCGAGCTGGCCCGCGTCAAGCTCAGGTCCTTCAGAACTGCTGCGCCCTTGAGGACACAGACGCTTCCGAAATGGTCAAGCAGCTCTTTCTGGGAACAGCGGGGGCACCTGAGGTGAAAACGATTTCAAGACGGGATTTTTAACCCCGAGGACTTTGAAAAGCAATGCTTGGAGCATGTCACGCAGGAAAGCAAGTTCTTCCAGCTGTACCTCAAGAGTTTCCCTCGCTAGGAGCCAACAGCAGCGGCCCGAGGTGTACCTGCGGCTGACGACATCTGATCTGTTAGTCAGGAAATTAGCCTTGAGCTACAGAGAGCACCCTGAGGACTGAAAGTCCAATAACCGCCTCATACCCCCAAGCTATTTACTAACCACACCCCAAACAGTCGCCATCTGTACTCCAAAACGGTCAGGTGAGAGGAAAACTCCCGCACTGGCCCCCTGGCAGGCTTTACCTTACTCTGGCACATGCGCACACCACACGCACAGCCCACGCGCACATTCCGTGCACACCCCAGGCACACCTCATGCACTCATATGACCTGTGTCGTCCATTGGGCTTATTAAATATTCATAAATATTCTACGAATGCATATATCTAATTGTCACAGAAGGAATTCTGGAAGGGACATGCGCAGTAGAGCCTCTTGTTATAGAACCTGCGGCTGTCAAGTAAGACTGTCAATCAACGATCTTCTGGATTACTCAAAAACTTTGCCTTAAAAACTCTACACCCCAGCCCTCTGGGGTCCTTGCCTTCTTCGGCCTGGCTCACTTCTCTCTTGAGCTATCCTCTCTGTTCTCTTCTTATCTTCAATTAATTCTCCTACAGTGGGTAAGACCTCAGATTCTTCTTTGCCTTCTTAGCAAGAACCAAGGCCGACAGTAGGAGCGATCCCCAGACTCTTTTGCTGACCACGGACCTTCCTCACCCAGTTTAGTTCCGGGGTGGCGGGTGGACAGGCGTTTCCCTAGTGGCGCTTCTATTAAAGACTTTGGCTAACATGACAAAAAAAAAAAAAATTCTCTTTGTCTTTGATTTTTTTGCCTAGCTGTGTTTAAATATATTCCTAGCTGCAGGTATTATGGTAGCTATGCTTCTTAGTGCTCTCTGAGATTCCTAATTCTGTGGTTTGATGTCTATTACATTCCTGTCTCTCTTCTTTTTCAGGTATTCTCATCTTCCATATTGTACCCTTTATGTAATTTCCCCACAGCTCTTCAATATTAAATTATATATCTTTCATTTTTTGGCTCTTTGCATTTCAGTTTTGGAAGTGTCAAGTAACGTATCTTAAAGCTCACTGATTCTTTTTTCTGCCATGTTCAGTGTTACTGTTTACTCAACAGAGGCATTCTTCATTCCTATTGCAGTGTTATTGATTTCTAGTATCTACTTTTCTTTTTATATTCCCATCCCTCTGCTTAGCCCTCCCTTTTATTCTTGCATATTATCCACTTAATCCATTAGAGCTATTAGAATATGAATCAATAGTTATTTTAAATTCTCCGACTGATAATTCCAAATTACTTTGGCGTCTGAGTCTGGTTTGGATGCTTAGTTTGTCTCTTTAGACTTTGATTACTGCCTTTTATCATGACATAACTTTTTGTTGAAAACCAGACACATATCAGGGAAAAAAAAAATCAAGGTAGATAAGCCTTTATTGTGAGGTTGTATGGTTATCTGGATAGAAATTAGGCTGTGGTTACTGTTTGCTATAGCTCTGGTTTCAAATGCTAAAATTTTCTCTAGTGTCCTCCATTGTTCTTAAATATGCTTTAAATGAGATTTGAGGCTAGAATTTCTTTTAGGTTTTGTTCCTTTTATTATACAGGAAAACTTGTGGTAGTAAAATGTGAGGAGGGAGCAGATAGGCAGGATTCTCTCTAATCCTTTGAATAAGGCTTAGTCTTTTTTCCCTTTATAATTCTATTTATTTATTTATTTTCTTTTTGGCTGTGTTGGGGCTTCATTGCACCTTTCCTCTAGGTGTCATGAGCCAGGGCTACTCTTTACTGCTGTGTGTGGGCTTCTCACTGTAGTGTCTTCTGTTGTGGAGCACAGGCCTTAGGGCTCTCAGGCTGCAGCAGTTGCAGCACGTGGGCTCAATAGTTGCGGCTCCCAGGCTCCAGAGCACAGGCTTAATAGTAGTGGCACATGGGCTTAGTTGCTCTGCTGCTTATGGGGTCTTCCTGGACCAGGGATCCAACCTGCATCTTCCAACGGCATTGGCAGGTGGATTATTTGTCACTGAGCCTCCAAGGCCCAGGCCTTAATCTTGCAGTAAGTTTGAGTTGGGTATTCCCATGTAAGTTAGGTTTTGTTAAAATCCCAGTTTGTTCGTTCCTTTGAGGGTGTATTTTAAAACGGTTCCTTTTCCCTTCCTTCTGCTGGAAGTGTGACAGTATTTTTTTTCCAGTCTTCAAAATGAGAACCAGATAGATATCCTGGAGGATGAACTAATGAAAGTATGCAAGCTCCCCAGAGAATGGGTCCCTTTGGAGTTTTAAACTCTAAAATTAGTCCAATCTGAACTCAGAGCAATTAATACAGTTTACAGTCTTCCTTTAATACTGACTTCCTTGAATACTTCATTCTGTATGGTTTCAAATGTGGGCTTCCACTTCTGGCCTTCTGTTCCATTTAAGCTGTGATTTTCCTATAACTACCTGTCTGTCTCTGGTTTAGGAAGCAGTGCATTTGCCCTGCGACCAAGTTCTCTGATGGATATAAGAGTTGTTATTTTTCAGTTTGCTCAGCTTTTTTCTTGCTGTGAGGACTGGAGGGATGCCTCCCAAGCCCTTTACATGTCTCACTGGAAACTGGAAATCTTTAACACTATTTTGATAATTCTTTGAGCAGAAACTGTTCATAAATTTATGGAGATAGAGGGAAGAAAATACATTTGAGAAAGAAGAAAACTGTCTCAGTTGACTAGAGCTGTGGTCAGAATATGGTGTGTTAACTCAGGAAAGTAAGTGCATATACAGGACCTTCATTTAAACACAAAAACGTCACACTATATAGATTTTATATTATTCTGAAGGCCATAGGGAACCACTGAAGAGTCTTTAGGAGTGTAGTAAAATAATTCAAATGCCCTTGTTATGAAAATCACTTTGCAAACCATGTAGAACATTAATTCCTAAATGTTCTTTGGAAGTTTATGATGATGCTAACTGGAAAAGAATCATCTGGGGAATTTCTTAAAAAAGGCGGGGGGGAATTATGTGGTCCCAAACCTTTTGACTTTGTGTGTTATACAGTATCTATAATTTAAATGGAACTTTCCAATGAGTATAGTTTTTCCTGTACCATCTGTGTTGAAAACATTATTTGCAGGTTTATTTTCCCCATCCTACCTAATATATGGTATGTTCTTAGGAAATATTAAAAATATCACCCCTCTTTCTTCAGCACATAGATTTTTATATTTTTCTGCATATCAGTTCTAAGAGTATTTATAAGTTAACATGAATGGTAATTAGTAGCCTTTGCTGTCTTGTTCAGTAAACATCTGCTGCTGCTGCTGCTGCTAAGTCGCTTCAGTCGTGTCCAACTCTGTGCGACCCCATAGATGGCAGCCCATCAGGCTCCCCCATCCCTGGGATTCTCCAGGCAAGAACACTGGAATGGGTTGCCATTTCCTTTTCCAATGCATGAAAGTGAAAAGTGAAAGTGAAGTCGCTTAGTCGTGTCCGACTCTTAGCAACCCCATGGACTGCAGCCGACCAGGCTCCTCCGTCCATGGGATTTTCCAGGCAAGAGTACTGGAGTGGGGTTCCATTGTCTGCTCTGAGTAAAACATCTAGGAACTTGGTATTTTGGAGTTCAGTGAATGTGGGAGTAGTCCTGAGGTAGAACAAGAAAGAATGTTTATCCAGAAAAACCAGCATAATGGAAAACAGATCATACAATCTTCTGACCAGAGGATGTAAGTGGAATCGATAATGGATGAGTCTCAAACTATTGTCATTTTCTTCCTTTCAAATATCTCCATCACTGGGGTAATGGGAATATCCTCACTGCCCCATCCAGGTAGCAGATGGTCAGGGTGTCCTTATCTGGGGTCTCCTATTTCCATTCATAAATAACTGAGTACTTATGATTCTATCCAGTACATCTCACATAATCTCCCCTTTAAAAATGCTTAGAATTTAGCATTAGTATTCTGAGAGACTTATTGAGGGGCATTTTACTTTAAGATCACTTAATGAAAATTGGTTAGAGATTTTAGGGATTCTTTCAACCATTAGGCTTTTGTAACCTCTTACACTTGAAATTTATATCATTGCTATGGTCTGAATGTTTATGTCTCCCCAAAAGTCATATGTTGAAATCCTAATCTTCTAAGTTGGGGTTGTTAGAATATGGGGCTTTCAGGAGACACTTAAGTCACTGATGAATGGTATTAGTGCCTTATAAAAGATGCTCCAGAGAGATTCCTAACCTCTTCTGCCATGTGAAGATACAGTGAGAAGTCTGTGACTCAGAAGTCTGTGACCTGCATCTACAATGCTAGTATCCTGATCTTAGACTTCCAGCTTTCAGAACTGTGAGCAATAAATTTTTATTAGTTTGCAAAGGACCCAGCTACAGTATTTTGCTATAGTAGCCCAAATGTAGTAAGACATCACACTTTGTGTTTCTCAGCCATAGTTAAATGCCTCTAATGTTATTGGAGTATTATAGATGAATAAAAACTCAACATCTATTAATGGCTTGCTTCAATAAGAAGAAGAAATAATTTTCCTGAGGGCATACACTAGTGATGGGATGTACTTTCTGAGCTAGCTAAGTTTCCTGACTGAGGCTGACAACACTACTAAATATGTTAATTAGTTATAAAATATATGAAAGCATTGCTTTTGAAGATTGCAATAACATTCTAAGTCAAAAATAATGCATTTAGAGAGTATTAGAATGTTCTGACTCTTGATGCAAATAGCTTTATTGTATCAAGAATGTTGCATTACAAATGATAAATTGAGCCAAGTGAAATTGTCAAAAATGGGAGTGATGGTTGAGTGAAAAAATAAGTAAAATATTTATATATTTTAATCCATCATAAATAAATCCATACATTTTTATCCATTGTAAATGAGTCTGAGATTAGGATTCAGAGAATGTGAATCAGAGTTATGTTCTAATGCTGAATGGAATCATATTTATTGACAATGAAATACTTATAAAGTAAATTTCTTAGATTTCCCTCTAAACTAATTGAGGAATCAAACACAATTACAATCTTAAATGTAAATACATGTTTTGGCCTACCTCTAGACTTTCTACTATTTTATATCAGTTTGAATTATTTAATAATTAGAGTTTTGATAAAAACAATTATATTGATCTAATGATGAGAAAGCATCTTCTTGTGATTTCTGTGATTTTCCGTAGAAGAATCAAAATAAGCTATTCTATTTTTAGTATAAATACTTACAACTGCAATAAGTTTTTATTTTTTTTTTTTAGTTTCTAAAATACATAGCATGTAGTTACTTTTTATTCAATTATTACTTTGAACAGATTGTGTTGAGAATTAATGCCTCATATTTACACAACCATCAACTGAGATTTTAGACCAAGAGTAAGGATACTGTTTTTAATAAAAATCTTAGAATAAGGTTTTTTTTTTTAATGTTGTATTTATTTCTTTAATCTCCTGAAAGTGTGAGCAAACAGACTGCAATACAGACTGCAATACTGGAAAAGCTCCAAGAATATTCAAAGTAAACATTTTTTTCAGGGCAGGGTTGTAATTAGCTAACACTCTAAAGAATTCCTCCTAAAAGCATCTTGCATAACTTAAGAGAATTTCTCTTAAAGCATACTCATGCCTGCAGGTAGAGATTTGCCTATAGGTGTTTATCTGCCTGTCTTCAGTAAAAATGAAAGAGAATTAAGGCATTTTTAAGTAGCATATATTAACTTTCTGTCACCTGAAAGAAAGAAGTCTTAAAGCATATGTACCTGCAGATGGGAATGTGTTGGCAAAATTTTTCTGCTGAAGGCCAGTATCAGTAAAATAGACTAGACTGTGTTTAAGTTAGAATAATCAGGGGAAAAATAGCAATATTATGTACAAATTAATAGTATTGGTACTTAGCACAAAAAGTTAGAGAAGTGGTTTTTACTTGCTTCTTTATTCTTGTTTCCTTGTTCTGGCGTTGGCCTTTAGGAGTATTAGTTACATTTTTAGTGTTGAATGACTGCTGCATTACTGATTTTCCCCTCAAAACAACACTCAATTCTCTAAAACAGAACTCTTCCTCAGGTACTTGAAGTATTAGTTTATAAGAAAAGTAAAGACAAGAACTAAATAGCAGCTGTTCTGCTAAGGTGTAGGTGGGGATGGCAAGAATTCTCCTCATTGATTTTAGAACTGACAACTGGTTAAAAAGTGGAGGATCTGATCTCCATGAGATATTTTCTGAAGACAAAGTCTTTATGTTCATACAACCCCAAACCTATAATATCTAAGTAAGTAAATCTGTGATAAAATCCTCATCCCACATCATACTTTTGTATTCCATGTGCTTAAATTACCCACATATAATCTACATGTATGTCCATAGCCAGAAAATCCATGCACATCCTCACTGTATTTGTATATGCATTTCTTTAGAGTTTAAGGAAATAAACTCTCATCTTGTTTACCTCTTAGAACAAACCTATGAAGAGAGTTTACTGTACTCAGTTCAGAGATATGGAAACTGTATTTTACAGAAGATGAAAATTGCAGAATTAGTGTTCATGTTAAATAGCAGAGCTCTGATTTCTAAATCAGCTAGCAATACTGGAGTTTCCATTGTTCACTCTTACTCATAAAACCTTTGGACACAAAAGTTTGCCCTTCAAAATCATGTTGTAAATTACTTAAGAGAGAAAGTGTTTTATTGATTTTACTGTTGGAATACCAGTATATCAATATAAAATGTTAGGATTAGTTAAGTGGTGATGGAGTTTGCCCCAAAGGTGAGGCAGGAGCCAGTAGACAAGAATGAGGCAGGTAGGCAAATTGGATAAAAGGTGCATAGAATTTGGTTCTATGGGATACTCTATTTTTCTGCTTTGGCTGAAGGTCCCCTTTTTTCACTTATTTCCTTTTCTCTGCAAGTCATCTGTATATCCATGTCACAGTCAGCTGGACTGAAGTTTGGCTGAGGCAACTCTGATTCTTTTTTTCTAATACTAGTAAGCTTTTAAATATATGTGCCTCCATGGAGAGGTCTGAAATGCATGAAAGAAAACTCTACCACACAAATACCTTTCAATGAATTATGAGTGCCTAGTATCACATCTCTATGTGATGTCACAATCCACTGGCTAAAATCAAGTTGCATATGTATATGTATATATATACATATATATACATATACATATACATATATATGTGTGTGTGTGGGGTGTTGTGTCTCTGTCTCAGTTTCTGTCTTTCTCTCATATATAAGAACGACAGACACAGAGTACAAAAATTCACTTCACAGTGATAGACGTCTTGGTTGTTCAGAGAATTTTACTACAACATACAATATATTTGCATTCTGTGTACATCTCCTAGGACTATCTGCCAAATTTAGGGGGCCCAGTGCAAAATGAAAGTGCAGAGCCCCTTGTCCAAAAAATATGAAGAATTACACAATGATGACAGATTGTTTTGACAATAAAACAAAATGTTGAGCCCCTATAAGCACAGAGCACAATGTGTCTGCATGGGTTGTACACCCATGATGCTGGCCCTGTTACTGGGACAGCTATGCAAAACATTTCATTGTATTAATCTAGAAATGAAATAGATGGTTGAACAACTCTGACTCAGATAATGCCAAAATATTTTCAAAGTGATAATAAAAATACACATGCCTCTATGCAATATATGGGGCTTCCCAGGTGATGTTAGTGGTAAAGAACATGCCTTTCAATGCAGGAGACATAAGAGAGACAGGTTCAATCCCGGGGTTGGGAAGATCCCCTGGATAAGGGCATGGCAACCCACTCCAGTATTCTTGCCTGGAGAATCTCATTGTCAGAGGAGTCTGGTGGGTTACAGTCTAGGAGGTCGCAATGAATTGGACATGATTTAGTGACTAAACAATGACAACAAATGCAATATATAAGATTTTCTGTGCTAACCCTTTGTACTATTAGAGTTTTAAATAAGAAAGCCTTCTGATGGGACCAAATCTAGGAATTCTTAATGCTGTGACCAAAGATTGAGGTCTCCATCAGATGTAATAGTCACTTGCTATTGCTATGTTTTCCTGATGGTGATTCAAGTCACTCATATCCATGATTGGTGATGTGGGAAGTAAAAATAAATGTAAATATCTTCAAAGTTAAAAAAAAAGAAAAAAGTGTGGCCAACTAAATAGTGTTTTCCTTAGTTAAATAAATTCAGCCACTATGGAAAACATTGTGGAGGTGGCTTTAAATGAAAAATAGAACTACCATAAGACCAAGCAATTTGCCACTTGAGTATTTATTGAAGGAAAACAAAAACAACCATTAAACATATATATGCACCACATCTATGTTTATTGCAACATTATTTACAGTAGCCAAGATGTGGAAGCAAATTAAATGCCCACTATTAGATGAATAGGTAGAGATATGGTACATATATTAGTGGTGTATATATGTCTATTAGTATACATATGAATCAGTTCAGTTCAGCTCAGTTGCTCAGTCATATCTTTGCAACCCCATGGACGGCAGCACACCAGGCCTCCCTGTCCATTACCGACTCCCGTAGTTTACCCAAATGCATGTCCCATTGAGTCGGTGATGCCACCAACCATCTCATCCTCTGTCATCCATTTCTTCTCCAGCCTTCAATCTTTCCCAGCATCAGGGTCTTTTCAAATGAGTCAGCTCTTCACATCAGGTTGCCAAAGTATAGGAGTTTAAGCTTCAACATCAGTCCTTCCAGTGAACACTCAGGACTGATTTCCTTTGAGATAGACTGGTTGGATCTCCTTGCAGTCCAAGGGACTCTCAAGAGTCTTCTCCAACACCACAGTTCAAAAGCATCAATTCTTCAGCTCTCAGCTTTCTTAATAGTCCAGCTCTTACAGCCATACATGACTACTGGAAAAACCACAGCCTTGACTAGACGGACATTAGTTGGCAAAGTAATATCTCTGCTTTTTAATATGCTGTCTAGGTTGGTCATAAATTTCTTTCCAAGAAGTAAGTGTCTTTTAATTTCATGGCTGCAGTCACCATCTGCAGGGATTTTGGAGGCCCCCAAAATAAAGTCTGTCACTGTTTCCCCATCTATTTGCCATGAAGTGATTGGACTGATGCCATGATCTTAGTTTTCTGAATGTTGAGCTTTAAGCCAAATTTTTCACTCTCCTCTTTCACTTTCATCATGAGGCTCTTTAGTTATTCTTCACTTTCTGCCATAAGGGTGGTGTCATCTGCATATCTGAGGTTACTGATATTTCTCCTGGCAATCTTGATTCCAACTTGTGCTTCATCCAGCCCAGCGTTTCTCATGATGTACTCTGCATATAAGTTAAATAAGCAGGGTGACAATATACATCCTCAACGTACTTCTTTTACTATTCGGAACCAGTCTGTTCTATGTCCAGTTCTAACTGTTGCTTCCTGACCTGCATACAGATTTCTCAAGAGGAAGGTCAGGTGGTCTGGTATTCTCATCTCTTTCAGGATTTTCCACAGTTTATTGTGATCCACATAGTCAAAGGTTTTGGCATAGTCAATAAAGCAGAAATAGATGTTTTTCTGTATCTCTCTTGCTTTTTTGATGATCCTGCAGATGCTGGCAATTTGATGCCCAGTTTATCTCCCTTTTCTAAAACCAGCTTGAATATCTGGAAGTTCATGGTTCATGTATTGTTGAAGTCTGGCTTGGAGAATTTTGAGCGTTAGTTTATTAGCATGTGAGACGAGTGCAGTTGTGTGGTAGTTTGAGTATTTTTGACATTACCTTTCATACGGATTGGAATGAAAACTGACCTTTTCCAGTCCTGTGGCCACTGCTGAGTTTTCCAAATTTGCTGGCATATTGAGTGCAGCACTTTCAAAGCATCATCTTTTAGGATTCGAAATAGCTCAACTGGAATTACATCACCTCCACTAGCTTTGTTCGTAGTGATGCTTTCTAAGTCCCAAGGCCCACTTGACTTCACATTCCAGGATGTCTGGCTCTAGGTGTGTAATCACACCATTGTGATTATCTGGGTCACGAAGATCTTTTTTGTATAGTTCTTCTGTGTATTCTTGCCACGTCTTCTTAAAATCTTCTGCTTCTGTTACATCCATACCATTTCTGTCCTTTATTGAGCCCATCTTTGCATGAAATGTTCTCTTGGTATCTCTAATTTTCTTGAAGTGATCTCTAGTCTTTCCCATTCTATTGTTTTCCTCTATTTCTTTGCATTGATTGCTGAAGAAGGCTTTCTTATCTTTCCTTGCTATTCTTTGAAACTCTGAATTCAAATGGGTATATCTTTCCTTTTCTCCTTTGCTTTTCACTTCTCTTCTCTTCACAGCTATTTGTAAGGCCTCCTCAGAAAATCATTTTGCTTTTTTGCATTTCTTTTTCTTGGGGATGATCTTGATTCCTGTATCCTGTACAATGTCACAAACCTCTGTCCATAGTTCATCAGTCACTGTGTCTATCAGATCTAGTCCCTTATATATATTTCTCACTTCCACTGTATAGTCATAAGGGATTTGATTTAGGTCATACCTGAATGGTCTAGTGGTTTTCCCTACTTTTTAAAATTTAAGTCTGAATTTTGCAATAAGGAGTTCATGATCTGAGCCACAGTCAGCTCCTGGTCTTGTTTTTGCTGACTGTATAGAGCTTCTCCATCTTTGTCTGAGAAGAATATAATCAATCTGATTTTGGTGTTGACCATCTGGTGATGTCCATGTGTAGAGTCTTCTCTTGTGTTGTTGGAAGAGGGTGTTTGCTATGACCAGTGTGTTCTCTTGGCAAAACTCTATTAGCCTTTGCCCTGCTTCATTCCGTACTCCAAGGCCAAATTTGCCTGTTACTCCAGGTGTTTCTTGACTTCCTACTTTTGCATTCCAGTCCCCTATAATGAAAAGGATATCTTTTTTGGGTGTTAGTTCTAAAATGTCTTGTAGGTCTTCATTGAACCATTCAACTTCAGCTTCTTCAGCATTACTGGTTGGGGCATAGACTTGGATTACTGTGATATTGAATGGTTTGCCTTGGAAATGAACAGAGATTATTCTGTTGTTTTTGAGATTGCATCCAAGTACTGCATTTCAGACTCTTGTTGACTATGATGGTTACTCCATTTCTTCTAATGGATTCTTTCACACAGTAGTAGATATAATGGTCATCTGAGTTAAATTCACCCATTCCAGTCCATTTTAGTTTGCTGATTCCTAGAATGTCGACTTTCACTCTTGTCATCTCCTGTTTGACCACTTCCAATTTGCCTTGATTCATGGACCTAACATTCCAGGTTCCTATGCAATATTGCTCTTTACAACATTGGACCTTGCTTCCATCACCAGTCACATCCACAGCTGGGTGTTGTTTTTGCTTTGGATCCATCTCGTCATTTTTTCTCCACTGATCTCCAGTAGCATATTGGACACCTACCCACCTGGGGAGTTCATCTTTCAGTGTTCTATCTTTTTGCCTTCTCACACTGTAAATAGGTTCTCAAGACAAGAATACTGAAGTGGTTTGCCAGTCCCTTCTCCAGTGGACCACATTTTTTCAGAACTCTCTAGCATGACCCATCCATTTGCGTGGCCCTGCACAGCATGGCTCACAGTTTCATTGAGTTAGACAAGGCTGTGGTCCATGTGATTAGATTGGTTAGTTTCTGTGATTGTGGTTTTCAGTCTGTCTGCCTTTCATAAAAGGCTTATGGAAGATTCCTGATGGGAGAGACTGACTGAGGGGGAAACTGGGTCTTGTTCTAATGGGCAGGGCCATGCTCAGTCAGTCAATTAGTTCAGTTGCTCAGTCGTGTCCGACTCTTTGTGACCCCATGAATCACAGCACGCCAGGCCTCCCTGTCCATCACCAACTCCCAGAGTTTACTCAAACTCATGCCCATCAAGTCGGTCATGCCATCCAACCATCTCATCCTCTGTCGTCCCTTTCTCCTCCTGCCCTCAATCCCTCCCAGCATCACGGTGTTTTCCAATGAGTCAACTCTTCGCATGAGGTGGCCAAAGTATTGGAGTTTCAGCCTCAGCATCAGTCCTTCCAATGAACACAGGACTGATCTCCTTTAGGATGGACTGGTTGGATCTCCTTGCAGTCCAAGAGACTCTCAAGAGTCTTCTCCAACACCACAGTTCAAAAGCATTAATTTTTCATCGCTCAGCTTTCTTCACAGTCCAACTCTTACATCTATACATGACCACTGAAAAACTATAGCCTTGACCAGACGGACCTTAGTTGACAAAGTAATGTCTCTGCTTTTTAATATGCTATCTAGGTTGGTCATAACTTTCCTTCCAAGGAGTAAGTGTCTTTTAATTTCATGGCTGCAGTCACCATCTGCAGGGATTTTGGAGCTCAAAAAAATAAAGTCTGCCACTGTTTTCACTGTCTCCGCATCTATTTGCCATGAAGTGATGGGACGGGATACCATGATCTTAGTTTTCTGAATGTTGAGTTTTAAGCCAACATTTTCACTCTCCTCTTTCAATTTCATCAAGAGGCTCTTTATTTCTTCTTCGCTTTCTGCCATAAGGGTGGTGTCAGCTGCATATCTGAGGTTATTGATATTTCTCCTGGCAATCTTGATTCTAGCTTGTGCTTCATCCATCCCAGCATTTCTCCTGATGTACTCTGCATATAAGTTAAATAAGCAGGGTGACAATATACAGCCTTGACGTAGTCCTTTTCCTATTTGGAACCAGTCTGTTTTTCCATGTCCAGTTCTAACTGTTGCTTCCTGACCTGCATACAGGTTTCTGAAGAGGCAGGTCAGGTGGTCTAGTATTCCCATCTCTTTCAGAGTTTTCCACAGTTTATTGTGATCCACACAGTCAAAGGCTTTGCATAGTCAATAAAGTGGAAATAGATGTTTTTCTGGAACTCTCTTGCTTTTTCAATGACTCAGCAGATATTGGCAATTTGATCTCTGGTTCCTCTGCCTTTGCTAAAACCAGCTTGAACATCTGGAAGTTCAAGGGCCATGCTCATTAAATCTTTAATCCAATGTTTTGTTAATGGGTAGAGCTGTGTTCCCTCCCTGTTATTTACCTGGGCCAAACTATGGAGGAAGTAATGAAGATACCAGTGACCTCCTTCAAAAGATCCCATGTGTGTACTGCTACACTCAGTGCCCCCAAACATACAAATGAACATATACTAATATAAAAGTCATAGAATGAATGAAATCTTGCCACTTGCAGCAACATAGATGGATCTAGAGAGTATTATGCTAAGTGAAATAAGTCGAAAAGAGAAAAATGAATACTATATAACTTCACTTATATATAGAGTCTAAAAACACATAGTAAATAAACAGAAAACAGAAAAAAGCTTGACCGCCTAATGTCAGCTGACTTATTGGAAAAGACTCAGATGCTGGGAAAGATTGAGGGCAAGAGGAGAAGTGGGTGAGAGAGAATGAGATGGTTGGATGCCGTCACTGACTCAATGGCCATGAATTTGAGCAAACTTTGGGAGATAGTGAGGGACAGGGAATGCTGGCATACTGCAGATCATGGGGTTGCAAAGGGTCAGACATGGATTGGTGACTGAACAACAATGTTGTAACTAGACTTACCATGGTGATAATTTTAAAATGTATAGAAACATGGAATCACTACGTTTTGTAACAGGAAAGAACACAGTGTTGTAGGTCAATTACATTTCAAAACCAACCAAACAAACAAACAAACTCATTAAAAAAGATTAGATTCTTGATTACTTTAGGTGAAAGCATGAAAGGAGAGGGACTTGGATGAAGGTAGTCAAAAGATATAATCCACCACTTATAAGATAAATAAGTACTAGGGGTATAATTTACAGGATATAATTAACATGGCTGTAAATTATATATGAAAATTGTTAGAGTAAATTCTGAGTTTCTATCACAAAGGAAATTTTTTTTATTAAATTTTGTACCAATATGAGATGATGGATATTCACTAAATTTGTTGTAATAATCATTTCATGAGGTTTGTAACTCAAATCATTATACTGTACACCTTTAGACTTATGTAGTACTGAATATCAATTATATCTTTATCTAAATAAAACTGGAAAGAGAAAACACCGGCATTACTTAAATTGCAATTCTCTTCCACAGACTTCTAATTTATTTTTCTCATAGCACATTTTCTACCTTTATATATGCTAACACTTTACCTGTTTATTGTCTGTGATAATGCTAATAAAATTTATGTACTATGATGATACTTTTTACTACTTTTTTGTTGCTATATATATATATATATATACACACACAAATATATATAGTTCCTAGTAAGATGTTTAGTACTTGCTAGTAGCTCAATGAATGCTCATTGGGTGAATGAACAAATAGTGAAGCCCAAATACATATGCAGTTAGTTTAAAATACAGATACTTGAGAATATACATCTATGTAACATATATGGTGTGATGGAGTTCAGAAATGGCTCCGATAGTTCACCTTATTCACATCCTCTGCAGTGTAATTTTGTAATTTTTACAATTCTAACTCCAGTTTTAGATATGTGTTTTCCTCTGGTTAATAGGATACTGGGATTCCCCGGTGACTCAGATGGTAAAGAATTCGCCTGCAATGCATGAGACCTGGGTTCGATCCCTGGGTTGGGAAGATCCCCAGGAGAAGAGAATGGCTACCCAATCCAGTATTCTTATCTGGAGAATTCTATGGACAGAAGAGCCTGGTGGGCTATAGACCATGGGGACATGATTAATACACAATAGGACACTAGCAAATTTTTACATAAACAAGACTTAAAAAATATTGATACTTCTGTGCTTGGATTTGCTTTCACTCATGCTGTCTTTTCCGTGGTAACACATATGAACTACCTTTGCAAAAGATGAAAACATGTGGAATAAACTGGGTGGTCCCATTTGTTCCAACTGAACTCATCCTATGTTAATGAAGAGTTAGTTCACCAAATTTCTGCTGCATGTGTACATTTTTTAATGTACACAAAGAATGGAAAACTTCATCTACCATGCTCCACATGTATCAGTTCAACTTAGAATCCCTTCCTCCCTCATCCCCACCTTAACACCTTTTCTCTTCACCATTTTAATATAACCTACAGCTTTGGGACCTTTGCTTTTCACCTGGGCCACTCTCGTGTACCAAACCTTTGACATTCATTTCAAAAACGAAAGACTTTCTATCCTAGTTATATTATAATACCACATGAGTCAAAGTACAAAGAAATGATCCACCAAGATGCTCACCTCTCAGTTTCTTTTTCTTTTTAAATTTGGTCACTCTAGGTTTCTTATCACCTGTGACCACATCTATTTCACTTTAGCTCCCACTATCTAGAAATAGTCCATCTGTAAAATATTTATCATCCTGTCTTCCTAGAACACCTTCAAACATCTACATTTAATATTTTAGAGGCCAAATATTTCAGGATGATGGCATCATTTGCAGTTGTTAGCTCTAACACACACTCCAATGCTCTACCTTCTCCCTCATGAGGCCTTCACTCCAACGACCATTTTGTTGTTGGTTTTTGGCCCTAAGTTGTGTCTGATTCTTTGTGATCCCATGGACTGTAGCCCACCAGAATCCTCTGTCCGTGGGATTTCCCAGGCAAGAATACTGGAGTGGATTGCCAGTTTTTTCTTTAGCCAACTACACTTTACTTTCTCTGTATTCATCAGTCAATTCCTATACTCACTTTACTTAATGTTTAAATGTTATTAAATGGAAGTTTGGGTTAACCTTCCACCCTCTGACTGCTTTGTCCTTTTTGCATATCTGTCTTGTAGAATCTTAACTTCTGGTTAATTCAACTGTCTTCCTACCTACCTAGACAGATGACCCCTTTATTCCCCACAGTGGATTGGGACCATTGAGACCACTGCAATTGTATGGGCATTTTGTGTTCACCATTTTCATATAGGACTTCAGTGCTACCCATCAATCATACTGTAACAATCACTCCATAGGGAAGGGATTAATCTTCCACTACCCCATCTAAAATTTGGTTTGGATATTGAGCCTAATAAGACTACATGAGTACCAAAAGGGTTTATTACTCAAAAAAATGGCCTTTTCTGGGAGATAGCAGAGCAGGCCTCTGAAGCTGGTCCAAAAATTGCTCAACAAATCAGGAAAGAAAACTGATTTGAGGGAATTCCTTGGTGGTTAAGTGGTTAGGACTCCCTGTTTCCACCGCTGGGTGCACAAGTTCAATCTCTGGTCCAGGAACTAAGGTCCCACAAGCTGTGCAACACCACCAAAAAAAAAAAAAAAAAGGAAAAGAAAACTGATTTGAGGTTTTATAGTGGTTAGAGGGTGGGTACAGGGTGATGATTCAGCTTGTACTTTGGGTGGTGCTTATATGATTAAACTTCCTCACAAAGTCAAAGGAGAAGGTACACAGGATTCCTTATGAACTTGGCAGATGAGGGCAGAAGAGCATGAGGGAAGGTTGTGGTTTAAAAGCTGTCAGTAGTTTAATGTCACTGCTAGATCAGACTCCTCATCACATCTACTACTATTGCTTGCCACTATCTGCTTGGTTTTCTATTCCCCATAGTGATCAGAATGTTTCCATTTTTTCAAATGTCACTAGCCTTTATCAACTTTCAACTTATGCCTGATTTAGAGAAAAATGAAGTTATAACATGGGAACTCTTTAAAGATTTTGCTCCTTCTGCCTCCAAAATTACACCTACCTGCCTTCACGGCCAATGTTGCTTTTCCTTTCCTCTCTTATCCTTGCTCTGATTGCATCCTGCTTCACATTCTCAAAGAACTGGTTTGATTATCTCCTCTGTCCTGTCAGTAATTATATATATAAAAAAAGATATTTAAACTCTCCTTCAATTGAAGCATAAAAAAAACTAGAAAAGTACATAACAGACATTTGTAAACCACTGGGAATATCACATTCTCCTATGTTAACTTCATTTAGTTCTATTGTTCCCCTGACATTGATTTCAGTGTGTGCTGTGAAATTGTGTCAATTTTAAATGATAAAACTCTTAGTTGTTACAAAAGACATAAACAGATTGGGAAAAAGGAAATGATTATTATAAAAAGGAATAAAGAGGTACAACAGGAAGGTAACTTTTGATTTAGATCATGATTCCTCAGGAAATAGACGGCAACAAATAAGGAAGGTCCCAGGAACTAGTAATAGTGAGAATCATTTCCCCAGCTCTATGTGCCACCAGAGGGAGTGGTATTATTAGAAGAGATGGTTACACAATGAATCTAAAGGGCAAATAACAGCACAGGTTGTAAAGGAAATAATAGGCAAAAGTGCAAAATTTGGGAGACATTTCTATATGGGAAAACAATGAACAAGATTTCTTGAAATAATATCAAATATAGTTAGTTGCATGAAATGACTGGTCTATTAAACAAAATCAAAATATGAATGTGGAAAAAACTATGTGAGGAGAATCCAGACAATGAAAGATAATTAAAGAAGAGCTTAAATGTATAATCTAAATTATGTGTTTTATGTGTTGTAAAATAAAACATTTAATTGTATAAATCATATTTAAGGGATTCTGATTGGTATGGACCATATTAGAAACATGAGCAGCAGACATACTAAAATCTACTCTAATGTTATTGTCCAAACATGAGAAGATTACTGGCTGTGAAGGATAATGCCTAAGAAATGGAAAGTAAATCTAGAAGAAATTGTAGAGGACAAAAGTACTTGGCATATTTGAAGCGTTAATGTGGTAGATAAAAAAGAGAAAGAAATAAATATTTTGGAGTGAAAATACCCAGTTTGTTTTTGGATAAGTCATGGAACTGAATATAAAATTGTGACAGGATGATAGCTGGGCTATAGGCAGCTTTTGGAACTGTCTCTTGATAGATATGTAGTCAGAGTGCACAGACTCTCTAACGGCCTTATTATAAAGAAATATCAACAGAGGGCCAAAGACTGAATTTACTTAGGTGTTCTTAAAGCATGGAGTCCTGAAAATCCAGTGAAATGATAGAGTAGTCAACTTTAACAGATAATGTTGGAAGCACATTTTAAAAATGAATGGAAAACTGTATAATTTTCAAAGTGCAATAATTAGTGACTTATTAAAATACATTCATAAATTAAAATGCTTGTATAAATTTTTTTAAAAGTATTGTTCTGGTTTAGCCCCTGCCCTCCTGGGACACATATATAATGACAGGAAGATGAATTTATATACAAATATCGTGAAACATTATCTTAGAATATCTCATTGTGCTTAGTATTGAAATTAATACATTGTCACTTTAACAAGAAATACTGAAGAGAAATCTATATAATTTTATTCTACTTTATTTGAAATTTACTCTTTCTGGTAACCAGTCTTATATTTGTTGTAGCTCTTTGTGATAATAAAATAAGACTGTGATAATAAAATTGAAGATTCACAGCTGACTTATGTAATTAGGAATAATTTTTCATTTATGAGGTTTCTGAGTAGGATTTTTAATATCATCTTACTATTTACTAGATGGGTAGTAAATCAAAGCAAATCTTATAGTTTTAAAAATAAAAGAGAATACTGATAATTTAAACCTTAAAAAAATTTGATAAAAAACAATTTATTATTGTGCTAGTCATCACTACAGTTATCTATAAACAAAGTTCTGCACACTGTGTGGTATCAATAGGCAGCAACTGTTACTTCAATGCATATCACAAATTATAAATCTCAATATAGAAGACTAATATTTTCATTCATTGCCCATTATTCCATTTTCAGCTAGGAACAGATGCTTTGTCTTTATTTTGATGGTAAAAAGCAAGAAGTGGGCTTTTGTCATTGTTGATTTTTAACTTAATAGTGTACACATACTTATGGTAATATAGTTTATAATTTAGGATTTTTATTAGGTAATAAATTGTACATATTTTAATGAAAAGATAGTAAAGACATTATATTACAAACTATGAATGATGGTAAATATATAATTTATTTTCTTAAAAAGTAAACCCCTGAATGTAGCATATTTTAGCCATCAGTTTATCTTTCTTAAATATACCTTATAATCAAGCTACATATTAAATATATTTATTTAAAATTACATTTTATTATCTTCTTTCCAATTTACTATTTATAAACCTTGAAATTATTAGAAGTAGAGAGAACTGAATCTTGATTATCCCTGGTAGTTAAGAAAATATATTTGTTTTGAAATAAAGAATAAAATACTTTTTAATAGTTTAGTAGTACAAATATAGAAGTAAAAATAGAATACGGTTATTATTCATCTGTTTAGATAAGAATTGATGTTTAGATAAGAAAACAATTGATGAGGTTTTTCTAACTTCAGTTTCAATTTTTTGCCTATAGTACTAGTGGTAATTGCTTATTTATTTTTGCTATGTAGTTTAAGCATAGAGTGGGTAGGTTAAGTGAAATTTAGCAACACTATCTTGAAATATTTCATTAAAAGGATTTAGGAAAAGAAATGATTTATTCAGTCTTTAATTTTTTAATACAGATTCTTCAACACTCAACTATAATCTGTATCAATGTATGTACCTTTCTAGTCCCATTTTCTTCAAAGTATTATTTTAGAAATTACTTTTCTTGAAAAGTTTTTTCTTATGCATATTTCCTTTTGTCACCCTGACTTCTATTTTCTATGGTTTGCAAAATGTTATGCTGCCAAAGGAACCTGATGGTTTTAATAGCTTAAAACTGTCTTTCATTACTAAAATTATTTGTCACTGACTCTAAGGAAAGCATTTGCATAGGTAGTAAAAAATATGGGGAGTATATTAAAGTTAATTTCCCATCCAATTGTACTTGGGACAAGCTAAAAGTGAGAAAAAGACACATGCAAGAATCTGGGTTCAAGAATGATGGCTTGAAGTCAAAATGATGGTAAAGGGATTTATACACGTAGGAAATACAAAGGTTGGTTTGTGGAATTTTTTTTGCTTTCCTTTGTAAGAAATATGTATTCTTCACCATACCTTAAACAGTATGTGTAAACTCTAACCATGTTCTCTTATATCAGTCCAGGTTTTACAGAAATCTGTGATTGTGTTTTTCATTGTAATTTGGTGTTATAATTTTTCTGTCTCTCTCTCTCATGTTCTTTTTTTTTTCTCTCTCTTCATCTTTTTCTCTCTTTGCTACATTGTTGGTGATATCATAATTTGAAATAACCACTTTGTAACAACCCTTTGGAAATACATACTTTCAAAAATTAAAGATACTTTAAATGAACTAGTTAACTGATCTGCTTTTCTATATATAACATAAAGTGAATGTGACTTAAATAAGGAAACTAATGTCTAACAAAAACTGTAGAAAATGTTCATAGATGATTAATTTAATGGGCAAAACCTAGAAACTACCAACATGCCTCAACATTAGACTGGGTACTTTTCTTTTTTCACAGAGGAATACTACACAACAATACTCACACACATAAAAGTAAATAGGAAAATAGCATTCATAGTATTTTCTTTGGAGAAATCCAACACAAGGAAGTATTCTGTATGATTCTATCCATGCAGAACTAAAATTAGGCATTGCTAATCATTAATCTATGGGGTTAGCAGTCAGAAGAGTGGTTACTTTAGAGCTAATGCTAACATATGTCAAGGAGCCCTCCAAGGAGCCCTCCAAGGATTATCCTACATCTTGATCTGTCACATTAATCTGTATGCATGTGAAAGTTCAACAATTCACACTCTAAAGATTTTTGGATTTTACTATAAATAAGATATACTTTTATAAAGTCAATCAAAACTGAACTTCTTTGGAACATAGCCTGGGAAAAATCACAGCCTCTTTAGATAAGTCAATACATATAACGTTGTGTCAGAGTAAAATATTTAATATTTTGCATGTTTGCTTAATGTTTGTTTGTTAGAAATAAATTTATGAATGGATTTTTTATTATGTCATTTTTGAAAGCTATTTTTGCTGTGTGTAGAATTCAAGTCTGATTATTTTTCTTCCAGTATTTTATAGATATTGTACATCTGTTTTCTCACTTTCATTGTTTCCGATTAGAAATACACTGCTATTTTTCATTTGTTCCTGAATACAGGACTTCTTTTATTCTCTAGCTGCTCTTAGGACTTTCCATTTATCCCTAATTTGGGGAGATTTGATAATGACATGATATGGCTTGATTTTGGGCTTCCCAGGTGCTGCTAGCAGTAAAGAATCCACCTGCAATGCAGGAGACATGGATTTGATCCCTGGGTTTGGAACATATGTGAGATTCCATGGTGGCTCAGATGGTAACAGATCTGGCCCTGGGTGGGGAAGATACCTTGTAGAAAGAAATGACAACCCACTCTAGTATTCTTGCCTGGAGAATCTCAGGACAGAGGATCCTGTTGGGCTATAGTCCATGGGTCACAAAGAGTAGGACACAACTGAGTGACTAACACATGTATATATATATATAGATTGTGTGTATATATATATATATATTTGTGTGTGTGTGTGTGTAAATATATACATATATATGTACATATATGGCTGCTTGAGTATTTCACGGTTCACTGAAGCTCTGTTAAAATTCTTTTTTTGAGGAGGTGTCATTTTTCTCCCTGTGTTTATTTTGGAGAGTTTCTTTGCTATGCCTTCAAGTATGCTCAGTTTTTAAGTCTTTAAGACCACTTGAAACTATCTCTGTTTCTTTCCATTTAATAACCTCAGGAAGCATAAGCAAGTAAAATTTAACAATCATATACTGTGATCAGAAAACTCATTCGCTTGATACTCTGAATGAACATGAGCAATGGAAATTTAAGTTGCATGAATACAAAAAATTCATTATATCATTTACATTTATTGTTTTCAGTCATCTAGAAAGTCAGAATGACATATCATTGCAATATTGTAAAAATTAAACTAAATGCATATTAAATATGGGATTGGTTTCCTAAAGTTATGTAAAATATAAACCCTTATATATATATAATATATATAATATATTATATATATATATATATACTGATATATATATATATCAGTAAATAATTTTGTTAACAAAGAACTGCTAATATGCCAATCTAATTATTTCTTCCAGTTAACAAAAAGTGATAGATAAGAAATGTGTTCAGAAAACAAGATGAGGGAATTATTTGTCTTTTTTCTTTGATTCTGAGTAAATTGAAACATGCCTTCAGCCCTATTGAGCTTGTTTCCTTCAATAAATATAACTACATCATTTCCCCTGAGCCAGTTATGTGTGATTTCTGCTGTGGGAGGTACTCTCTCCACTATATGAAAAAAAAAAAAAAAAAGAACTTTAAAAGGAAGAGCATTTTCACAAGAGAAAGAACACCAAGCAAAATGCAGCTCATAGCATCATTACACTGGAAAATTTTTAACTTCCAGTGAAATTAAACCACTTCAAAAACCTGAATTTCTTTCATATCTTGAGGCATTAATTGTCAAAGTTAAATATCATGAATGAGCCCAAATAAACAAATATACTTCATTTCTGTAGGTGGCTAGTGGTCTTCTGAACATTGTTTTAACAATATTTAGGAGAAAAATTATTGATTTCATTTCCCCTTCTTCTTTCAAAGACCTATACTGGTTATAATTCATAACAGTGAGTTGGGGGAGGTGTCTGTATGGAAGAGGCTTCTCAGTTTTTACAATTGCAGTCATTTTAAAAATAGTTTTGAAATATCTTGTTGTTTTTTTTTTTTAACTGTTTTATTCTTGATAAAAGCACCTGAAAATGTTTGGCTTCTCACTGGTAACCTTTAAAAAAAAAAACAGGTATTATTAATATAATAAAACATGCATTTTGCTTCAACCTAGAAAAGCTTTTTGTCATAACAAGAAAATGAGCATTATTATTAGGTACTGCAATAAAAGGATGATTTAAGGCACACTCTTGGTTTTAGTTATAAAATCCCATTTTAAGTACTGGTGCTGGAATCAGAATATAGAGTATAAGCAGGAAAGCCTGCAGTATTTACTAATAAAGAAGTTTTAGTTAACTTCTCAAATCATCTTGATATTAAAACATGAATCTTTCTGCTAGATGTTCCTAATCCATCTCTGACAAAGATCCTAAGATAAAGTACAGCAGTACCACATTATTTCTGCAGTGTAACTCAGTTTCCTTGGCATAAACAGCCTTTATGCCAAATATACCAGGGCAACAATGCTTATTAAAAAAAACAAAACAAAAACAAAAAAGAGGCAAAGGTGTGTGGCAAACCTGTTTCAGAGTATATTTATATGGCCCCAAACTATATGTTTATTCTTATTTTTTCTTCTAAATAGAACTAAAGGTGGGATGTATGAAAATGTACTTGTTACCAAAATGATGTACTGTGATTGGTCAGTGCCCAGGTACCTAAGTATGACCCAATGTGAGAAAGGCAATCCATCATATTTCAGGGCACTGATAAGGCCAGAGATTGTAGCACAATTGACCAATGGCCTAGGGCTAGTAACAATATTCTCTTGGTAGTCACACTGTTAGCAGATGGTAATGATTAAGGCACCTTCAAAAGCCATTAGCCTTGTATATCCATATGCCTAGAAGAATTGGCAAAGCATCATGTAATTACACGTAAGAACCAGAAGAGTTATTCATGAACTCAAAAGAGGTCAACCAAGGACTAGTATATATTATGGTTTAGACTTGGGAGCGCCAAATCAAGCAACTTATTCATAAGTTCCACAGACATTAGAACCTTTAAAACATTATTCGAAGCATTTCTTATGATGTTAACTTATATACATATATAGTATGTAAATTAATAAATATTAATTTACTTTCTAGGACTCTGGGAAAAACTAATAAAGTTAACAAATCCAAAGAAGAAGTGATTTTAAGAGTCAATGATGTACTTAATAAATCAGATCTTTTTTTTCTCTTCTGTCATTTAATAAACTGTTATCATATATTTGTTCAGAGATAGGCACTAGGGGCTTCCCAGATGGTGCTAGTGGATGGGGGGACACATGTGCACCCATGGCTGTTTCATGTCAATGTGTGGCAAAAACCACCACCATATTATAAAGTAATTATCCTCCAATTAAAACAAATTAATTAATTAAAAATAAATAAGTCCATGGCAGGGGTGGGAAGTGGGAGGGAACCTCAGGTGGGAGGGGATATATGTACACCTACGGCTGATTCATGTTGATGTATGGCAGAAATCAACACAATATTGTAATTATCCTTCAATTAAAAATAAACTAAGAAACAAACAAACAAAAAAAAGAACCCACCTGACAGTGCAGGAGACATAAGGGTTGGGAAGATCCCCTGGAGCAGGAAATGGCAACTCACTCCAGTATTCTTGCCTGGAGAATCCTGTGAATGGAGGAGCCTAGAGGGCTACAGTCCATAGGGTCGCAGTCAGACAGGACAGAAGCAACTTAGCACGCATGCATACAAAATGACAAATAAAACATGGATAATGTTATTGGGGAGATCATAGTCTAGTAAAGCAGCTGTAATGAAGTGTGCCATAATTGCTATAGAAATCGTCACTAGAGTACTTTTATTATTCAGTTACAAACAAAACTACAATAAAGCGTCACCTCACATAGGTCAGAATGACCTTGATAAAAAAATCTACAAATAATAAATGCATGAGAAGGTATGGAGAAAAAGGAACCCAATATCAGTTGGAATGTAAATTAATACAGCACAATGAAGAACAGTTTATTGGTTCCTTAAAAAGAAATCAGCCCCATAAATTACATGATGCCCTTTGATTAAGTCAGCTCCCTTAAATATCCTTAACCTGTTTAAATCAATTGTCCTTCTTAAACCTCTGATGTTCATTAAACTAACCTAACACCTTTGGTTTCCTGACTCCCATTAAATCAATATGCCTTCTTAAGTTTCCAGACACAATTTAAAACAATGGTTCACTTAATTAGGGTCACCATATTAAAAAAGGCATATTGAATCAATGGTTGTACTGTCCCTTAAAGGGCCCAGGCTTGGAGGGGTCCTGTCTCCGTGGAGCTTGGAGAACAGTTTTTAGACTTGGTACCAAGAGGAAGATCCTTTAAATAACTCAATACATTGGGCCTTATTAAAAATCAAACAAAACTTTGTTCTGAAAAATATCCTGATAAGAGAAGCTATAGATTTGGAGAAATTATTTATAAAGCACGTATCTGATGAGGGACTCATATATCGAATACATAAAGAACTCTCAGAAGTCAAAAGTAAAAAATCAAACAGACAAAAAATCCATGTCAAAAAATGAACAAAGGACACAAAGAGACATTTTATTGAGGAGGATGGCAAATAAGCACATGAAAAGATGCTTGACATTACTATCCATTTTGGAAATGTAAAGCAAAACCAGAGGGAGACACCATACATACCTATTTCAACAGGTAAACAGACAGAAAACAGTGGCAATACCAAATTATGGCAAAAATGGAGAAATTGAATCTCTCATACATTGGTTTTGGGAATGTAAAGTGATATAGAAATTCTAAAAAAACTTCGCAGTTTCTTAAACAAACAAACAAACAAACAAAACACATACATATACCAATGCCCTGGCCATCTCTCTTTGGGACATTTATCCTAGAAAAATGAAGTTATATCCACACAAAAACTTACAAATGATTATTCATATAATTGTATTTGTAACAGCCAAAAACTGAAAACAATAAAAATGTCCTACTCTAGGCAAACTGTTAAATAACCTGAGTGACTTTCACTTTCATGAAATACTACTTAGCAGTAATGAAAACTGAAGTATTGATACACATATTCGCTTAAATGGATCTCAAGAGAAATATGTTGAGTATAAGCAACCAAACTCAAAAGTTTAAGTACCATGAAATTCCATTCTTGTAACATTTTCTAAAGGACAGTTTATAGAGATGGAGAACAAATCAGTCATTACAAGGATTTAGGGATGGTGCAGTAACAGGACAGATGTGACCACGAAGTATAGTCTGAGACAGAGCCTTGTGATGATGAAATAATTCTCCATCTTGATGGCAGTGGTGGTAACATAAGTCTACACAATTATACAATGACTTGGAGCTATTTATACACTGTACCAATGCCAATTTCCTGGTTTTGATATCATACTACAGTAAGATATAAACATTGGAGGAAACTAAGTGAAGAATACATGGAGGGCCTCTGAAACTTCCTATGTAGTTATAATTATTTGAAAATAAAAACTTAAAAAATTTTAAGTAATTAATATTAGTATTTTATTTAACCTAAAGTCCAATATGTTATTTCACTGTATAATCAAGACAAAAAGTATCAGTGGAAAAAATGTTACCGCATTATATTTGTCTATTTTTGATGTATTCTATTCCTTTAGTCTATGTGTGGATCCTCTCACTAATACTACATTGCCTTGATTATTGTAGATTTATAGTATATCTTGAGATCAGGTAGTGATAGGTCTTCAACTATAGTTAGAATTTTTAATTCTGGGATCAGAAAACCTTAAAATATTCAAGAAGATTTATTATATCTACCCAAGCATAATCTATACAAAAAACTTCAAGTTTACTTTCTTTTCTATTTTCTGTCTCTGATTTCATCTAGCCAAATTGTCCAAAACATCTCATTACAAGTTCTGTGATGAGGTTAAATGACACATTCACATATTTCAGTAGCAAAGTGCAAAAAAAGTTGATATTAAAAATATGACAATAAGCATATGTACCAAAATTTAAAATTATTTCTAATTATCAAATATACAAGAAAAATTTAATGCAGAAAAAAAATTAAAGAGCTCTAAACCCATATAAACTTTCCTATTATGAGTCATATTTAAAGAAATGTGGGCAATGTAGCCATATGTGCCCCAGAACACCATTGTGATATTGCTCAGTACAAATTGAAATTTAGTATCTTATATATAAATCTTGAATTTTATCCAAGAGAGTGTAATCACGAAAATTCCAAAAGAATTCAATGTATTAGAGCTATAATGCATTTCCAAGAAGAAATTTAAAATAGATTTTTAACTTCTTTTGAATTTAATTTTACAAAATACAAGTTATGAGTAAATTAATCTGACTAAAATTTATGTGTGAATACAAAGATAATAGTAAGAAATAAAATTAGTTTGTTTTCTTCTCTGGCTATCTCCCTTGATTTTCAGCTTTCATTCTCTGAAGACCCATCTTAGTGATGGGACTATGATAGAATTTTCTGCACTTTGAGAATGTTCAGCACATAGGTATGGAAATTGGTAATTACATAACTTACATGGT
Source organism: Cervus canadensis (assembly GCF_019320065.1). NCBI lineage: Eukaryota > Metazoa > Chordata > Mammalia > Artiodactyla > Cervidae > Cervus > Cervus canadensis. The sequence continues at coordinate 80,202,492 of NC_057386.1, forward strand.
TTGGTAACAACTATTTATATGACAATGTTGTTAAAATCATAGTACTCTGTAAATATATTTGCCAACTTCTTTGATTCTTTCTTCTGAGGAAGCAGCGAACTGTAGGCACAGTAACTGCAACATGATATAGCTCAGTTCTCAGTAAAACCAAACAAATATGATAATGAACCCAATGGTCATGGAATACTAAACATTTGGGAATGGGAGAGACTTCATATAACAGATTTTACAAATATTTGAATAAATATTCTATACTCTTATTAATACCCTTTTGTTATAAATCATTGGAAAAGAGCCAACAAGTAAAACCTCGCAAATAAGCCCAACTAAATTTTAAGCCTAAGTATTTTTAAAATTTACTTTTAATTGGAGGATAATTGCTTTACAATGTTGTGCTGACTTCTGCCATACAACAACATGAATCAGCCGTAAGTATACATATAGCCCCTCCCTGCTGAGCCTCCCTCCCACCCACTCCATTCCACCCCGGTGGTCATCACAGAGCACTGAGCTGAGCGCTCTGTCACACAGACGCTTCCCACTAGCTATCTATTTTACACTTGGTAGTGTATATATGTCAATGCTACTCTCTCAATTCATCCTACCACCTAACAAAGGTTCTAAAGCACAATTCAGTGAAAGAGAAAAACAGTTATCTCTGTAATTAGTGCTGTAGTAAATTAGATATTCACAGACAAAGAAACATGAAACAAATGAAAACTTTTGACCTAAACATCACACCTTATACAAATATTGACTCAAAATGAATCACTGACTTAAATGTAAACTATAACACTACATCTTTTGGAAAAAATATAGAAAAACTTCTACCTGGGGCTAGGTGACTAGTTCTTAGAATTGGCATCAAAACATGACACATACAAGAAAAAAAGATAAAACAAACAGGAAACATCAAGAACAACCATGTTAGAATTTAGCATGTCAGTAAAGAAAATGATAAATAATAAAAAAAGGTAAATTGGACCTATCAAAATTGAAATTTTTACCCTACCAAAGACCATCTAAAGAGATTGGAAAAAACTAGAGACTGGGAGAAAATATTCATAAGCCACATAACTGACAATGGTCTTATATCTAGAATATATAAAGAGCTCTAAAAACTCAACAGTAAAAAAAGAGATACAATTAAAAATGGCAAAAGACATGAACATATATTTCAATGTAGAAAATATGCAGAAGGAAAGGAAAAGAGGTTCAACATCATTAACCATTTGAAAAATGCCAATTAGAACCTCAGTGAATGGCATAATTACATGCCACAAAGGCAAAGAAAAAAAAATGATGATAGTACAAAATGTTGGTGAGGATGCAGAAAAACTAGATTAAGTCACACATTGTGGGTGGGAGTGTTAAATGATGTGCAGCCACTATGGAGACATGTATGACAGATTCTTAGAAAACTAGCCATGTGCCTCCAAAACGACTGAGAAATTGCACCCTTGTACATTTTATCCCAGAGAAATAAAAACATATATCCGCTCCATACCTGTAAACGACTTAAATGTCCTTTAATTAGTAAATGTTGCAGTACACATTCAAATCATGAAATGCTACTCAGTAAAATTTTTAAAAAAGAACTATTTATACATGCAACAGCTTGGATGACTCGGAATTAATTTAAGTCAAAAAAGTCAGTTTCAAAATGAAAAAGTGTAAGTGAAAGTGGTAGTCGCTCAGTCGTGTATGACTCTTTGTGACCCCATAGATTGTAGCCCACCAGGCTCCTCTATCCGTGGGATTCTCCAGGCAAGAAGACTGGAGCGGGTTGCCATTTAATTCTCCAGGGGATCTTCCTGAGCCAGGGATCGAACCTGGGCCTCCCACAATGCAGGTGGATTCTTTACCATCTGAGCCACCAGGGAATATTTTGAAGGGAAGTTTCAAAATATTGCATACTAAATGATTTCATTTAACAACATTCTTGAAATGACACAAGTATAAGTTGGAGAACAGAATAAAGTGACTGGTGGAGAGGGGGAGGGTTTTGGCTCTGACTATAATATAGCACAAAGAATTCTTGCGTTGGAACACTTCTGTATCCTGACTTTGGTGGTAATCATGAGAATGGACATATGTGGTGAGACTACATGAAACTAAACACACACATGTAAATACCCTCACACACACACAGAAGGGAGTGCAGCTTAAATTAATGAAATCAAATGAGGTCTATGAATTATAGGTCAGTTTATTAGTTGTAAAATTATAATATAATTATGTAACAGGCCATTACTGGGGGAAACTGAGTGGAGTGAATATTTGATCTCTGTTATTTCCTATATGCAGATGATACCACTCTAATGGCAGAAAGTGAAGAGGAACTAAAGTGCCTCTTGATGAGGGAGAAAGAGGAGAGTGAAAAAGTTGACTTGAACCTCAATATTAAAAAAACTAAGATCATGGCATCTGCTCCCATCATGGCAGCAGTGACAGATTTTATATATGCGGGGGCTTGGAAATCACTGTGAATGGTGACTTCAGCCACGAAATTAAAAGATGCTTGCTCCTTGGAAGGAAAGCTGTGACAAACCTAGACAGCATATCACAAAGCAGAGACATGACTTTGCTGACAAAGGTCTGTAGAGTCAATGCTATGGTTTTACCAGTAGTCATGTACGAATGTGAGAGTTGGTCCATAAAGAAGGCTGAGCACCAAAGAACTGATGGGTTCAAATTATAGCATTGGAGAAGACTCTTGAGAGTCCCTTGGACTGCAAGGAGATCAAACCAGTCAGTCCTAAAGGAAATCAACCCTGAATGTTCACTGGAAGGACTGATGCTGAAGCTCAATACTTTGGCCACCTGGTGCAAAGAGCCAGTTCTCATTGGAAAATACCCTGATGCTGGGAAAGACTGAGGGCAGGAGGAGAAAGTGGAGTCAGAGGATGAGATGGTTAGATAGCATCACCAACTCGATGGACATGAATTTCAGCAAACTCAAGGAGATATCGGAGGACAGAGGAGACTGGCGGACTACAGTCCATAGGATCACAAAGAGCTGGACTTAGTGACTAAACAATAACACTTTCCTACAATTACATTTGAATCTAATGTCAACTCCATGCAAAAAGAACTAAAAATACATGGAAATTAAAATTATAGAAGTGAAAATCAGAGTACCTACTACATATATTATCATATGTCTGATATTTTCAAATGTTGAAAAAATGTTTTTAACGTAATTTCCCTTCAGTTTTAAGGTTAACAAAAATGTTTAATAAAAAAGCTATTTTTTTCAATGATAATGCTAGTGATAATGCTAGATAAAAATTTTAGTGATAATGCTAGATAAAAATCCCACTACTGGGCATATACCCTGAGGAAGCCATAATTGAAGAAGACATATGTACCCCAATGTTCATTGCAGTATGATTTATAATAACTAGGGCATGGAAGTAACCTAGATGTACACCCACAATGGAATATTACTCAGCTATGAAGAGGAATGAATTTGAGTTGTTCTAATGAGTTGGACAAACCTAGAGCCTATTATACAAAGTAAATGAGTCAGAAGAAGAAAGACAAATATTGTGTATTAACACATATATATGGAATCTGTATATATGAAAGATGGTACTGATGAACCCATCTACAGAGCAGCAGTGGACATGCAGACACAGAGAGCAGACATTTGGACACAGCAGAGGAGAGAGAAGGTGGGACGATTTGGGAAAGTAGCATGGAAACATATACATTACGATATGTAAAGTAGATAGCCAGTGGGAATTTGCTATATGACACAGGGAACCTAAAGCCAGTTCTCTGTGAAAACCTAGAAGGGTAGGATGGTGAGGGAGGTGGGGGGAGGTTTAAGAGGGAGGCACCTATGTATACCCATGGCTGATTCATGTTGATGTATAGCAAAAACCATCACAATATTATAAAGTTGTTATCCTCCCATTAAAAATAAAAAAAAAAAATCAGTCTAAGACACATATTTTTCCAACTGTTCTTTTGAATTCTAAACATACTCCAGCATGTTTCCCACTAGTTTATATAATTACACCATGATATGATTTCCATTGCACAATGTTAAATGATACAGTTTAACATGGCAATATGGAAATTACATAAAGAATCAAAATATTAGGTTCCTATGCATAGCAATATTTTTCTGTTTGCAGTATCATTTCCTTTTTCAAAAGAAACTATTAAAATAACAAACTTGGCAACTTTAAAAAATTGAAGATATATTCTAAATTAACATAATATTGCTAATAATATTCAGAATTTTAATTGATATGAATTTCAACATGGAAATGGACATTACAACATGATCATTAAAAACTTTTGAATTATCAAGGGAATGCCCATAAATGAGCTTTTAAAAATGTGAATTTGCAATTAAATTATACCTTCCATTTGTCACTCTTTACACAAAGATTCTGCTTCCTTTTTTAAAAAATATTTATTTATTTTTGGTTGTGCTGGATTTTAGTTGCTGCACACTGTACCTTTAGTTGCAGGATGTGGGATCTGTTTCCTGACCAGGGATCAAACCCAGACTCCCTGCATTGGGAGCATGAAGTCTTAACAACTGAACTACCAGGGAGGTTTCAAGATGTTGCTTCTTAAAAGAGATGAAATTAGATGTTGAATTCTGAAAGGTAGGGCCTCTTTGCAACCCAATATCCAGGCCCTACTAAAAATCCTGCATGGGTTGGCACACAATTAGTATTTATTGATGAATGAGATGGCAGATGTAGGTACTTAGGTTCATCATTATTAGACATTTGAGATCTTCTACTGACTTTCCAAAAACTTTCTCCAGTTTATTGAATGTGCTTTCAGCTATTCCTTGCCTTTCCATACATGAAATGTTCCTTTTACTTGAGGCTAAATTCAGTCTTATTTGTAAGCTGGTTATGTTTTGTCCTATAGGAGAGAGAGATGACTAAGCAATACTATGTGTGTTTTGACTTACTATTTATCATCAGTTAGATTGCTTTTAGTTACAACTAACAGGAAATCCAAGTAGATCATCTTAAACAAGAGAATTTATTGAGTTGTTCAACTGAAAGCGCTAGATGTAGTTCAGAAGACAGACACAGTTTGATCTGGAATCTTTTTCTCATGTATCTGCCCCCATGTGGATATTGCCTTCATGTTCAGTTTGGATCCTCATAGCTGAAGATGTTTGAAGAGAGCGTTTACACTTAATACAATGGAGCAAATTCCAAAGCTTGTGCTTATTGAGCCACTATTCATTCAGTGCTGTTATATGTGAAATGATATGTAGCAATTAGATTGGTTCTGGTTGCTTTAAAAATCTGAAAGTTTCAAATCCTGAGTAATCAGAACACCATATCATTCCTAAAAATGAATGTGTAATTAATTATGCCTAAATAACTGCATGTTGTTTTTATAAGGACAGAGTTTAGGAGTGAATGTTGTAATGGTCTTTGATGGATATTTTGTATCCGTTTCTCAAACAGAGACAAAGTGAGGCATAAACTTGGGACTGATTATTGGTCTAATTTGGTTGCAGTATTATATCACTAATTCTTGAGCATTTGCTTGGATGATGGGGTTTTCTCTCTGAACACTGGGAAGATATAGGTGAAAAAGAGAAAAGAAAATGATACGATTGAAAATACTGTGCATCTCAGTTGCTGGTGCTGTCAGGATTTTGTGAAGAGCATGTTACTTTTGTTTATGAATATTTGATATTTCATATGAAATAGTACACTGAGACTCTTAGAACAGATGAAGAGTGAACCTAACATAAAGTGAAAAAGAAATGTTCAGCTCATCAGGGCTTCAAAAATAAGCACATGAATTTCAATAAGATATCATATTCCTTCCTGACTCCAAATATTCTTTCACTAAGATATTTAGGTAAAAACAGTTTGCAATAAAAAATAAGGACATATATTTTGGATAGATACAGAAACAGAAATTGCTTTGTAATGCTTATTATAAAATATGTAAATAATCAATCATATTAGAAAATATCATGGAGCTAGAGTAGGGTTTAAGAATCAAATTTAACATTTAAAAAGACAAGGGATTGGGGTCATTAATGTAAAATGGGGCTTAGGTGGTAAACCCAAAAATAAGGTATTCATTTTTTGTAATAAAGATGAAACAAGAATGAATGTGTGGGATCCAAAGAGGAAGAAAATTCAGAAGGCACAAAAGAGATCAGAGCAACCATAAGGGTAAAGAGACATTTGACTTAGAGAAATTTCAGAGACACAATTTATTTTTGACAGGTTTCAATGAAAAGGCACAGTGAGAGTAGTGACATCTGTTTGATTACACACACACACACACATATATATATGTGTTTGTGGGTATATATATATGTATATATATACATGTACGTGTGTGTGTGTATATATATATATATATATATACATATATATATATATATATATTTGTTTTTAATGACCCGAACCTGTGAAATTGAACCTCTCTAAATTTTTTTAGTTAGCCTGCCCCAGGAACAGATTGTTTCCTTCCATGTCCCAAAGTTCTCATCAAGGCTTTTCTTTTCTGGAAGTTGACAAATTTCTTCTAAAAAATGTAGGAACAGGATAGCTGAAAATTTTTGAAAAATAGAGTAGAATTTTTCTACTGGGTTTCGAGACTTTCTAAAAAGGTACAGTGTACTATTTTTGCCTAAAGAATCCCATGGACAGAGCCTAGAGGGCTAGAGTCCATAGGTTTGCAAAGAGTTAGGCATGATTGAAGTGACTTAGCACACACTAGTGGTGAAGGGACTGACAAATCAACTAATGGAATAGAAGGGGATCCAGAATAAACTCACATACGTTGGTAATTTTTTAAAACAAATGTGCTAAGCTAATTTAATGGGGAGAGATTAGACTTTCCATCAAGTGGTAATAGGCAACCTGAATATCCAACATAAGTTAAAAAAAAAAAAGAGGAAAGATGGACCAGTATCTCATATCACTCAAAAAATTAAGTTCAAATTTATTATGTTGCTAAATATATATTATGTATGGAAATTTCAGAAAAAAAATAAGGCAATATCTTAGGACACAGGTCTTCCCAGGTAGTGCCAGTGGTACAGAATTCACCTGCCAATGCAGCAGACTCAAGAGACTTGGATTTAATTCCTGGGTCAGGAAGATCCCTGGAGGAGAAGTGGAGACAACTCCAACATTCTTGCCTGGGAAATTCCATGGACAGAGGAGACCACCAGGCTACAGTCCATGGAACTGCAAAAAAAGTCAGACATGACTGAGTGCACACTCACCAATCTTAGGATACAAGAAACACTAACATTAAAAGAAACAGGTATAAGGTACTGGGTCTCATCAAAACTAAAAACTTTGTTTTTCAAAAGATACTGTTAATATCTTGATTGAGGTGGTAGCTAAATAAAGGCTTATATTTGTCAATACACATGGATCTGTACACTTAAAATCTATGAACTTTATTTTATGAAAACCATGACTCAATGAGTTGATTACAAGACAAAATGATTTTGTGAAACTTAGACTTTGTGAATTATAGGATTGTAATTCTAAAGTAGCCCAACAGGATCTTACAAAAATGAAACAAATTGGGAAGCTTTAAAACAATGAAAGTTAGAAGGAAAGCAAAAGATTTTACATACTTTATAGTTTATAAGAACTTTAAAAATATTTCAAATGTTTTATTTAATGAAAGAGTTTCAGAAGCTTATCAGATGTCATTGTTGGCAGATAAGTAGAAACAGAAGATAAAAGGAAAATGCATGAATAAATAGCTGTATTTTTTTCTTTGCTTTGTAAATAATTTGGGATTTGAAGACATACAAGTAACACTGATAAGAACAATGACTAGGTCTGTTGAGTATTAAGATAAAGCCAGACAAATTTTTTTTCTTTAAAACATGTCATGCTTGACCAATGATAAGTGAACTCTCTAGGTAAAAGATCAAGTTTAGCTTGAAATTATAACCCTGTAACAATTAAAAATTCTGTAAAACATCTTCTGTCAGATAGATCCTTCTTTGTCCATCTTATACTCTCTCTCTTTCCCTCTTCCTCTTTTTTTAAATAACATAAATTCTAATCCATAAATCTGTATTCCAGTTTTAATGCAATTGATGTATAATACTTGCTATTCTTTTTTAAGTGAAATACCATCCATGGTTATAGAGTATACATTTTCTTGTTTCTTCTGTTGTTCAGTCATTCAATCGTGTCCACCTATTTGTGACCCCATGGAGTGCAGCATGCCAGGCTTCCCTGTCCTTCATCATCTCCTGGAGCTTGCTCAAACTCATGTCCATTGAGTCAGTAATGCCATCCAATCATCTCATCCTCTGTCGTCCCCTTCTCCTGCTTTTCAATATGCTATGTAGATTTGTCATAGATTTTCTTCCAAGGAGCAAGCCTCTTTTAATTTAATGGCTGCAGTCACCATATGCAGTGATTTTGGAACCTGAGAAAGTAAAGTCTTTCACTGTTTCCCTTGTTTCCCCATCTATTTGCCATGAACTGATGAGACTGAATGCCATGATCTTCTTTTTTTGAATATTGAGTGTTAAGCCGGCTTTTTCACTCTCTTCTTTCACTTTCATCAAGAGGCTCTTTAGTTCCTCTTCAATCTCTGCCATAAAGATGGTGTCATCTGCCTATCTGAAGTTATTGATATTTCTCCTGGCAATCTTGATTCCAGCTTGTGCTTCTTCCAGCCCAGCGTTTCTCATGATGTACTCTACATGTAAGTTAAATAAGCAGGGTGACAATATACAGCCTTGACGTACTCCTTTTCCTATTTGGAACCAGTCTGTTGTTCCATGTCCAATTCTAACTGTTGCTTCTTGACCTGCAAACAGGTCCCTCAAGAAGCAGGTATGGTGGTCTGATATTACCATCTCTTGAAAAATTTTCCACAGTTGTTTGTGATCCACACAGTCAAAGACTTTAGTGTAGTCAATGAAGCAGAAGTAGATATTTTTCTGGAATGCTCTTGTTTTTTACTATGATCCAACAAGTGTTGGAAATTTGACCTCTGGTTCCTCTGCCTTTTCAATATCCAGCTTGAACATCTGGAAGTTCTCAGTTCACATAGAGTTGAAGCCTAGCTTGGAGAATTTTGTGCACTACTTTGCTGGCATGTGAAATGAATGCAGTTGAGCAGTACTTTAAACATTCTTTTGTATTGCCCTTCTTTGAGATTGGAATGAAAACTGACTTTTCCCATTCCTGTGGCCACTGCTGTGTTTTCCAAATTTGTTGGCACATTGAGTGCAGCAATTTAACAGTATCATCTTTTAGAATTTGAAATAGTTCAGCTGGAATTCCATCATCTCCACTAGCTTTGTTAGTAGTAATATTTCCTAAAGCCCACTTGATTTTGCACTCCAAGATGTCTGGCTCTAAGTGAGTGATCACATCATCGTGGTTATCTGGGTTGTTAAAATCTTTTTTGTATACTTCTTCTGTGTATCCTTGCCATCTCTTTAATATCTTCTGCTTGTGTTAAATTTATACTATTTCTGTCCTTTATTGTGCCCATCTTTGCATGAAATGTCCCCTTGATATCTCGAGTTATCTTGATGAGATATCTAGTCTTTTCCATTTTTTGTTTTCCTCTATTTCTTTGCATTGCTCACTTAGGGAGGCTTTCTTATCTCTCAGTGCTCTTCTTTGGAACTGCATTTAGATGGATATATCTTTCCTTCTCTTCTTTGCCTTTCCTTTCTCTTCCTTCCTTAGCTATTTGTAAAGCTTCCTCCAACAACCGTTTTGCCTTTTTGCATTTCTTTTTCTTAGGGATGATTTTGATTACCGCCTCCTGTACAAAGTTATGAACTTCTGTCCATAGTTCTTCAGGCACTCTATCAAATCTAACCCCTTGAATCTATTTGTCTCCTCCACTATGTAATTGTAATGGATTTGATTTATGTAATACCTGAATGGCCTAGTGGTTTTCCCTACTTTCTTCAATTTAAGTCTGAATTTGGCAATAAGGAGCTCATGATCAGAGCCACAATCAGCTCCTGGTCTTGTTTTTGCTGACTGTAAAGAGCTTCTCCAGCTTAGGCTGCAAAGAATGGCCCTTGAAAATTAATTTTGTTGTAAAGATTTTGTCTTAATTTCCCCCCTGACGTGGCAGGTCCTATAGGTGCAAGGACCTAAAAGCACGTATATTGAGATAAGATCTGCCTCTGGGCAAAGATCTCAGCAGCACTGCCCTGTATACAATAAGTGGGCCATATCACAAGGACCCATATGGTTAGACAGTAAAAACTAATGGGTGCACAAATGTTTGCAATATTTATGTAGAATTTTAGCCATGAGTATTTAGATTCTGGTCATCTGGGTACAACTTAGAAATATGTATATAGACCACTTTTGTAAACTTATTTTGCCTTTTTGATAGCTAGATTTGTTTTCAGAGGAAAGGTATTCAAATGTACACAGTCTGTTTCCCTTAAGCGCTACCTTACATGTAGTCCTGAGCAACAGATTCTAAACGCTACAACATTTTGACTGATTGAAATTAAAAATAATTTTTTTTTTGAAATTAAAAATAATTTTTAACATTATTTTGGTGCTGTGTGTACTTGTGTGTGTGACACTTTAGAGTGTCATATTTTACCTGAGAATAACTTACTGGTTTTTTTTTTTTTTTTAATTTATTTTTTTTGTCATACATTGATATGAATCAGCCATAGATTTACACGTATTCCCCATCCCGATCCCCCCTCCCACCTCCCTCTCCACCCGATTCCTCTGGGTCTTCCCAGTGCACCAGGCCCGAGCACTTATCAAAAAATGGGCCAAAGAACTAAACAGACATTTCTCCAAAGAAGACATACAGATGGCTAACAAACACATGAAAACATGCTCAACATCACTCATTATCAGAGAAATGCAAATCAAAACCACAATGAGGTACCATTACACGCCAGTCAGGATGGCTGCTATCCAAAAGTCTACAAGCAATAAATGCTGGAGAGGGTGTGGAGAAAAGGGAACCCTCTTACACTGTTGGTGGGAATGCAAACTAGTACAGCCGCTATGGAAAACAGTGTGGAGATTTCTTAAAAAACTGGAAATAGAACTGCCATATGACCCAGCAATCCCACTTCTGGGCATACACACTGAGGAAACCAGATCTGAAAGAGACACGTGCACCCCAATGTTCATCGCAGCACTGTTTATAATAACTTACTGTTTTTATTGAAACAATTTGAAGTTAATGCTATTGTGAGAAACAGTGGCTATTACACAACTCCTATAGAGTGTGTTTTCTGTAACTGAATGAATAAACATGTAATGCTTTAAACTTATGGCATAAACAAACACTATGCTCTCTTATTTCATGCCATGAGGGGCATTTACTCTTAAGTCTGCTACTTTTGAATTTCACTGAATCTTAACAAAACAAAACCATTGAACAGATACTCTTTCTTCACAATTGTTAGTATCTGCTCAAAAGCTATGTCTTCCATCATATTCAAACAAAACTGTCATTTTGCAAAATTAGATTATTAATTTTCACAAGGGATGAATCTCAACCTTCATGGTACTTTTTCAATATAATCATTAAGAGAAAGTTCATGAATACTTAATGAAAAAGAGGCATTTGCATCCTATAAATACCTTCAGTCTCCTGTTCTGTATGCAGTGGTTGCACTACCATCTGGCAAAGGTTTCAGTTGACTGAAGCTAAAGCAATAAATTAATACAGTAAAAGATGCTACCAACAGTTTTAAACCAATTAAAATGCTTGAAGCAGGCTCAATGCATGTTAAAATATTATGTCTGCTGCTGCCAATAGCCATGTATAAAAGAAATATAATAAGCCAACCATGAATGAAGGAAAGCTAGCAGGAGTCAAGGGTGCCCTTCACTGTGGGCACTTATAGCCAAGGTTCACACAATTAAAAAGTAAATACAGGCCTGTGCCCACACTGCTCAGCACACCATCTCTACCTCTCAGCAAAACATGACACTTACTGTTTATTTTTATTGTATTTTTGTATTTCAAATAACAGAGTTTGATATTTTATGTCTCCGAGAAATCTCTCCTGAACAGAATCAATTAGTGAAAAAATTAACATTTCATTTCCGAAATTTCCATATATCACTACTGAATTAAAGAAAAGATAGAGATTGGCCCCCAAATAACTGTATAAAAAGTAGTTTTATCCAGCTTATTTATTGTAGTTGTATTTTAAAGCTACCTTTTATTTTTGAATGTATATATGGATAAAAGAAAGCAAGTAAAGATAGGTGATTTCCACAAGATCATTTAAGGTTGGCAAAACAACAAATTTATTATGTTTCATATATGAGATAGTATATGTTATTTCTAATTGCAATTTTCATTCTTCATAAATATGAGCAACTTTGTGAGTTCACACTTCTAAAGCTGGTATTGTAAACCCTAAACTCTGATTATTAAATAAAATTGATCAGTCTTGGTGGTAGGAGTTTAGTTCTGTAGTATTCCTGAGAGGTGTGGTCCATTTGATGGCTATTTATCCTTATTATCATAATTTGTAGTTAAATATAATTATTCTTAAAGCCCAGTTCTTTGATTCAGTCTTTTAATTGTATGGACTTTTATTAATTTTTTATTGAAATACAGTTGTCTTACAATATTGTGTTAGTTTCTGCTGTATAGCAAAGTGAACCAGCTATATAGGTGTATAGATCTGTGTGTGTGTGTGTATGTGTGTCCTCTGTCACTTCGGTCATGTCTGACTCTTTGTGACCCTATGGACTACAGCCTGCCAGGCTCTTTGGTCCATGGGATTCTCCAGGCAAGAATACTGGAGTGGGTCGTCTTGCCCTCCTTCAGGGGGTCGTCCTGACCCAGGGATTGAACCCATGTCTGCTGCATTGCAGGTGGATCTTTACTGCTGAGCCACCAGGGAGGCCTATTTAATACATATAATAATAATAATTATATATATATGTATTCTTAAAGCATGTGTATCTCCATCCCCTATTTTTTTAAATTTCTGTCCCGTTTAGGTCAGCACAGAGCATTGAGTAGAGTTCCTTGTGCTAACAGTAGGCTCTCACTAGTTATCTATTTCATACACAGTACTGTATATACATCAATCCTATTCTCCCAACTCATCTCACCCCCATTACCCACCAGTATCCATACATCTGTTCTCTGCCTCTGTGTCTTTATTTCTGCTTTGCAAGTAAGTTCATCTGTAGTGTTTTCTAGATTCCACATATAAGCAATATTATACGATAATTGTTTTTCTCTTTTTGACTTTCTTCACTTGTATGAGTCTCTAGGTCTATTCACGTCTCTGCAAATGATCCAATTTCATTCCTTTTTATGACTAATATTATACCACATATTCCACATCTTCTTTGTCCAATCTTCTACTGATGGACATTTAGGTTGCTTCCATATCCTGGCAATTGTAAATAGTGCTGCAATAAACACTGGTGTACATGTATCTTTTGGAAATGGTTTTCTCTGAGTATATGCCCAGGGGTAGGGTTGCTGGATTATATGGTAGTTTTATTTTTTTTTTGAGGAACCTCCAAACTGTTCTCCATATTATTGGCTATGTGTGTGTGAAAGTCACTCAATTGTGTCTGAGTCTTGCAACCCCATGTACTATATAGTCCATGGAATTGTCCAGGCCAGAATACTGGAGTGGGTAGCCATTCCCTTCTCCTAAGAATTGGCTGTATCAATGTACATTCCCACCAACAGTGTAGAGGATTCTCTTTTCTCCACAACCTCTCCAGGATTCATTGTTTGTGAGTTTTTGATGAAGGCCATTCTGACTGGTGTGAGGTGATACTTCATTGTAGCTTTGATTTGAATTTCTCTAATAATTAGTGATGCTGAGTATTTTTTCATATTGGTCACCTGTATGCCTTCTTTGGAGAAATATTTATCTAGGTCTTCTGCCTGTATGGACAATCTTAGAGACACTAACATAAATCAAAGACTCAGCAATTCCTAAGTACTGTCTATCTATAATCTATCTCTCTCTCATCTATCAATTATCTATACAGGCATACCTCAGAGATATTGCAGGCTCTGTCCCAGAACCGGGAACAGAATAAAGCAAATATTGCAATAAAGTGTGTCACACAGATTTTTTGGTTTCCCAATACATGTAAAATTTATGTTTATACTACACTGAAATCTGTTAAGTGTACAATAGCTTTATGTCTAAAAAACCAATATACATACCTTAATTTTAAAAATACTTGATTGTTACAAAATGCTAACCATCATTTGCATTTTTTTTCTAGTGGAGGATCTTGCCTCATGTATAGCTGCTGACTGATCAGGGTGGTTGTTGTTGAAAGTAGGGATGGCTTTGGCGGTTCCTTAAAAAAAAACATAATAATGAAATTTGCCACATTGATTGACTTTTCCTTTCACAAATGATTCCTCTGTATCATGCAATGCTGTTTGGTAGCATTTTACCCACAGTAGAATGTTTTACAAGATTCTCAAACTCTCCTGCTACTTTACCAACTAACTTTATGTAATATATTAAATCTTTTTGTGTCATTTCAACAATCTTTACAGCATCTTCATTAGATTCCATCTCAAGAAATTATTTTCTTTGCTCATCAGTAGGAAGCAACTCCTCATCCTTTAAAGTTTGATCATGAGAGTGAAGCAATTCAGTCACATCTTCAGGCTCCAGTTAAAATTTAAATTCTTTTGCTATTTCCACCCTATCTGCAGTTACTTCCTCCACTATATCTTGAAGCCCTAAACATTATCCAGAAGGACTGGAATCATCTTCTTCCACACTCTTGTTAATGTTGATATTTAGACCTCTTTCCATGAATCACAAATGTTCTTAATGGAATCTAGAATGCTTAATCCTTTTTGGAAGATTTTCAATTGACTGCCCAGATCCATGAGAGAAACCACTGTCTATGGGAGGTATAGCTTTATGAAATATATTTGTTAAGTACTAAGAGTTGAAAATTGAAATGCCTCCTTGATTTATGGGCTGCAGTATGGATGTTGTATTAGTAGCAGTGACAAAAGCAGCATTAATCCCTTTGAACATCTCCATCAGGATTCTTCGGTGACCAGGTGCACTGTCAACCAGCAGTTATATTTTGAAAGGAGTAAATTTCTTTCCTGAGCAGCAGGCCTAAACACTGGGCTGAAAATATTCATTAAACCATGTTATAAACAGATGTGCTGTCATCCAGGCTTTGTTGTTCAAGCGATAGGGCACCAGCAGAGATTTAGCCTAATTCTTAAGAGTCCTAGAATTTTGAGGCAAGTGAACTTCGAGGCAAGCTGGCTTCATCAGCTGCATTAGCCTCTAACAAGAGAGTCAGCCTGTCCTTTGAAGCTTTGAAGTCAGTCATTGACCTCTCCTTTCTACCTATGAAATTTCTAGTGGCGCCTTCTTCCAATAGAAGGTTGTTTTGTCTACATTGAAAAATCTGTTGTTTAATGAAATTACTTATCTCAGTTAAATCTTTTGGATAACTTGCTGAAGCTTCACCATATCCACTTGCTGCTTCCCGTTGCACTTTTATAAAGATGTCTTCTGTCCTTAAATCTTGTGAATCAAACTCTGCTAGCTTTAAACTTTTCTTTTGTAGGTTCTTGACCTCTCTCAGCCTTCACAGCATTGAAGAGAGTTAGGGTCTTGCTCTGGATTAAGTTTGATTTAAGGGAATATTGTAATTGGTTTTATCTTCTATCCAGGTCACTAAAACTTTCTCCAAGTCCACAATTTAGCTTTCTTACCATTTGTATGTTTACAGGAATAGCATTTCAAGTTTCCTTTAAGATTTTTTCCTCTGGATTCACAGCTTGGCTAACTGGTACAAAAGGCCAAGCTTTCAGCCTATCTCAGCTTTCAACAAGACTTTCTATGCTTAATCATTTCTAGTATTTCATTTAAAGTGATAGACATGTAACTATTCTTACTTGAACACTTAGAGTCCATTGCAGGGTTATTAACCGACCTAATTTCAATATTGTTGTGTCTTAGGAAATAGGGAGGCCTGAGGAGAGGGAGAGAAAGTGGGGGACAGCTAGTCAGTGAAACACTCAGAATATGCACAACATTTATTAAGTTCACCATCTCATATGGGTGTGGCTTGTCTCAAACCAATTTCAATAGTAATGTCAGATATCACTGATCACAGATCACCATAACATAATAAAAGGGTTTAAAATATTGGGGGAATTACCAAACTATGATAAAGAGACAAAATGAGAAAATGCTGCTGTAAAAATAGCCAATAGATTTGCTTTACATAGAGTTGCCACAAATCTTCAATTTTTGAAAAACAGAATATCTGCAAAGTGCAATAAAGTGAAGCACAATAAAATGATGGATACCTGCACCTACTTATCTTCCAAAGTGAAACTTATGACTCTGATGATAATACAGATTGATTCAACTGTCCAGTGACTTTGAAAACCTGCTACCCTGTCTGAAGAGCCCCGCCTGTCAGGAGCACACAGAGCCAAAACCAGGGGTCAGTAGGTAAAACTCCATCAAAACATAGGAACAATCTTACCTCCAAAATGGGGAAAGTTCATTCTGGGAAGACAAAACAATTAACATATACAGCAACTTTAATTCGTAGTTTCTTTTCTGCTCACCTTGTTTCTAATTTCTTATCTCAGAGTATTATTGTTTATTTGGCCAAAATCACAGTATTATGTGAGTGGGTGAAACAAACAGGATGATATCATACTCCTATGATTACTCCTTTGATGAACATCTGTACTGGGGCTGCACTGCTGACAATGCTACTCTGATGTCAATTATAATCAAGATAACTGGCAAATATAATATCTACTATTTATTGAGAGCTGTATTTCACACCATGTTTCTAAACACTTTATTATTATTGGGGAGAAATTTTTATATTAATTAAGATCTCTGCAGAAAGAAAGACTTGTGTTTGAATGCTCCTCCTATGGAAGCTTAACATTCTAAGCTTTTATTTTCACAGGGAGACTGTAGCAGCACATATTTCATTGCCTTATGATATTTAAATGGAAAAAGAATATATACATATAGCATAATATATATTTATTGAGACCTCAGCATATACCAGATATGCATAATAATAAATGTTCATTATTCATTAGTGTCAGATAGGAAGCTAGGTCTTGCATAATTATGTTACTTGTTTATTGTCACAAAGATAAAAGATAAAATGGCTTAAATCTTGTCTCTCTGACTTCAGAATCCTTATTGTGAAATATTGTGCTTTTTTTTTGTAGTTCTCTTTATTAATACAGTGATTTTTCTATTATATATTAAAAGCCATAGTATGTGGAAAAGACAGTTGAATGTATACAGCTTAGATGCCTAGTTTATACATAATGCTATAGTCAGAGACTATACATCACAGGATTTGTCAATGGTCCACTTGAGACTAGAGTTAGTCCTCTTTATCCCCAAGCCAAAGCTTTAAAATGATGTTAAATGGAAAGAATCAGGAGAAAGTATTTAACATAAATGTAGTTTTTGAATCATCATAATTAAAATGAAAATGAATACCAATAACTCATTACCAAATTTTAGAAAAAGAATATGTTCAATAATATTGAAATTATCACCTCCTTCCATGAAAAAGGTCATCATTATTCTGAATTTTCCCAACTCTCTGTCTTAAAGAGCATTTATCATGTATAAATGATTCATCTACTTATTGTTTAGTTTTGCATGCTTTTGAACCTTATAAAATTTATCAAACTACTCAATATATTTACATGAGCCCAGATATGTTACCCTTATTATATAGAATATGAAATACATAGAGAAAAAAGTTTATTAAAGAAGCTCTCTGTAAGTGATGCTCCTTAGCTGGATTTGTCACTCCCTGAATGCCAGTAAAGTGCCTGAATCAGTCAGAAAGAGAAGATTGAGACAGAATATGTTTGTATAGCAAGGAAGATAAATGTAACTCCTTAGGTATGGCAGCCTACTTTATGGAAAGATACTACAGCTTATGGGAAATAATCATGAATACCAACTAAATGGCAAAAGGGCCCTTGAGTGAAAAGTGAAAGACTATAAAATAGTAGGCAGTATGAATGCTTTTATCTGGATTTTGATTTGATCAAGAAACATAGAGTATTAAAGCCATTAAAATCTCTGTGGTAATACACATGAGCAAGAGCAGAATCACACTTTCAGACAAAGTGCAACCCCCATGATATCTTCATTTTCCACTTAACCTTTAGATTCATTCATACACTCCATTATCAAATCCTTTGCTCTATCTCATACCAATTTTCATAATTTCTTTCTTTTGCTGACATTGTTTATTCATTTTATGAGATCAGTTAACAAAATAATATGAATATTTTCTATATCAAAGTCAAAACTGCAAAAGATATGCAAGAGTAGCATCACTATTAAAAACTTTCTTTCATCTCTTTGAACACCTTTAGCTTCACATAGAGGAAGCCCTCATCACTGTCAACTGGATAACTTCATGAATACACACACATTACTCTCACGCCTACCTAGGCTACTTTACTTTCATTCACAAATGTTTTACTAATTATTCAAAACCTAAGTCCAAGCACCGCCTTCTCTGGAAAGCTCACCTGATCTCAAAATCAGAGAGAGAATCCCTTCCTCTGTGTATCCATAGCACCCATTCATGAGCTCTACTTATTTTGGACTGTTATTATAATAGAGTTGCCTGCAATAGAGATGGGCACTATGTCTTATTCATTCATTCTCAGCATGAGGCAAACCATTGGGAGATGAAAACACAATTGAGGACTGAAGGAATGAACCAGTGGAAACAGTTTGTTAGGCATCACCAAGAGAGGAAATTCTGTAAATGCGACCATATACTTTCTTTTTCTTGTCTTTTCTAAAATTTGCTAATAATCCAAATGCTTCTTAGTAGTTTGGGTTATCAGCTTTTAAAAAATTAGGGCCTACTTCATGAATTTGCTTTGTGACCAATATCTTCAAATAGGACATATATTATGTGAATATCCAAGCCTTTCTTTGAATTTAGCAACAATGCTTTTATGATATGAGCTATATTTCACTCATATTATCTTCTGTGACTATTAACTTATCTTGCTATCCTGTGCCCACGATTGGCATGACTCATGGACAATATGGCAAAAGTTTAACATAATTTGAATGGAAACAAAATCAATATAAAGGGACATGGGGGCTCTCCACTAAGAGACAATGATTGCATGACAGCATAAGCTTGATATTTTAAAGTTTGTGCATATTAAATTGGGAGGAGAAACTGCTATTGTACTCGTTTTTACCCTGTCAGAATTTGACCTCTTTATACAAAACACAGCATTGTGTTACCTACATTTCAAGTAAGTCTCCTTTTATAATCACATCCCTAACCTTAAATGTGTGAAACAATTATGCACATAAGTGACTTTTATAAAGAATAAAAAATGCTTTACAGATCAGGAAATACAAGTTTAATCATAATCTTACTTATTTTGAAGTTAAAAAACATTATTTTAATTTAAAATAAAGGCATTCTATTGAATGCTAAATGATTGACATTATGCAAATTAGATCTAGACAAGTATAATAGTGCTTCACACAGGTGTGCTATATTTTAAAACTACCATCATAATAATCTGCTCAATTCATATTTGATGAGCATAGAAAACTGTATTGTAAGCTTGCCATGCTTCAAGATTTATCTCTAGAAAGCCGTCTTTAAAGCATTTCTGAGTTGCAAATTAATTATAATGAAAGCACCCATATGAAGTTGTTATTTTCAATGAATTTTATATGCTTTGCAGAGTGGTTTTTACAGAAATTTTTATGTAAAAATTTCATCACCAGACAGGTATTCTGATTGCCCAAGAATAAGTAAAACAAATAGTACAGTCAGTTATCTTTGGAATAGAATTGCAGTTAAATATAGACAAAATTGACATATAGTTCATAGTGCTTGTGGAGATTTTGCTAGTATAATAATATCCTTAATAATAATGATAACTAAAATATTGAAAGCCTACTGAATGTTATAGGCACTGTGATAAGACAAAATAGAACTGAATTTGCTTAGCTTTTTAAAATTTACTTAAAATCTATTTGTGTCTTTTTTCACTAATAATACACACCAACACTGTACATTTTGGAGATAGATGATAGATAGCCTCATTTTTTCCTTATGAAAACACTTAAATTTCTTAGGATGATAAACATACACTTATTCTAATGTACTGATCATCATTTTAACAAACATACTAGATATACATTATGGAAATGAATTGTTCTCATATAATTCATTTTACTCTGTTGTGTAGGTATAAATATATATGGAATATCTTCTTGCTAATGTATGGATATTAGGCATATTTCACTATGTTTTTAAAGTAAATATGTTAAAATGCTCATAAACTATATTATAAAAAAGTGCATAAAATTTTCATTTGTTTGACCATTACAGTAAGCCAATACTTTATATTAGGACACTAATAAGGTTTCTTTATTAGTTGTATCATTTATATATTATTGCCTAATGAACCATTCCCACACTTAGTGACCTAAAAAGAAAACTTGTTTTTTTTTCTTTATCATAATTCTGTGGGTTGAGAATTTGGGCGGAGGTCAATAGAGATGGCTTATCTTTGCTCCAAGTAATGTGCACAAACATTTGCAGTCAGATGGCAGGTTGTTTGAATGCTGTCTGGTCTAGAATTTCTTATATTTGTGTGTGTTATTTGACTAAGATTGCCAACTGAAGTATCAATATAGTCTGCACATGGCCTCTCCAGCAACTAAGTTAGGATTCCTTATGTGGTCACTGAGTTACAAAAGGACAAGTGTCAGTGCATGAGGTAATCAAGTCTCTCTACCTCTGTCACATTTTCCAGTGTCCCTTTGGTCAAAACAAGCTAAATGACCAAGCTTCGATTCACTATGGGAAGAGTCTGCATAATGGTCAGGATAACCATGAGAGATAATTTTAATGGTGGTGGTTTAGTCACTAAGTCATGTCTGACTCTTGTTGACCCCATGGACTGCAGCCTGCCAGGCTCCTCTGTCCATGGTATTCTCCAGGCAAGAATACTGGAGTGAGTTGCCATTTCCTTCTCCAAGTGATCTTCCCAACCCAGGAATTGAACCTGGGTCTCCTGCTTTTCAGACATATTCTTTACCCACTGAGCTATGAGAGAAGCCATTTTCATGGCTGGATAGTAGTGTAATAACCTACAATACAATGTGACTCTAACAATTCATATCCTTACTTCACTTAGCCCCTTCCAAGATATCCTAAACCTCAAATAGTAAGGCATATAGTCTAAATTCCATGATCTTGGGATTTGGACTATATTAGGATGCAGATGAAATTTCTTAATATAACTCCTTGAGTATTTCTCCTCTTTATACACAATCTTTAGAATTAAAACAAAAAGATGCTTGTTTCAGGCAAAGTTAAGATGAGGACAAGATAATTGCTTTTTATTTTTCTATTTTAAAACTGAAAGTTATGGAAAACACATAGGAACATGATCATAGCAATTTAAAAATTCAGCCAGGAGAGAACAATATGGCAAAAGAGTAGGTGGATGTGGAGTACATCTCTCTCCATGGATACATCAGGAATACACCTTCAGACACAGAAGTGCATGCAGAACAACAGCTGAGAGTGGACAGGAGTACATGACCAGTGGAAAAGAATATATAGACCCATGCAAAACTCAAGATCAAGCCCTGAGGCTATGGAGTTGGAGCACTGACTCCAAGAGCCTAGACTACCAGAGAACTAACCCTAGGGAGTGTGAAATAGTGAGAACTCACACAAAGGAAACCACTTGAATACAAGACCCAGCATCACCCAACCACCAGTAGCACCCTGTGCAGGACACCTCATCTAAACAACAAACAAAACAAAAATACAAACCCAATTATCAACAGACAGGATTACCACATCACTCAGCCTTGCCCATCAGAGGAAAAACAAGCAAACAAAAACTCAGCACAAATCTCACCCTTTATGAAGCTCACCCAAACCACTGGACCAACTTATGAGGGCAGAAACCAAAGGGAAGAAAGAATTCAACCTTCTTCAAAGAAAGAATTCAACTTTGCTTGAAGCTTGGGAAAAAGAGACTTCAAACACAATAAGTTAAAGAAAAATAATGAAAAGGCAGGGAAATGCTGCACAAATGAAAGAACAAACTAGAAACACAGAAGTCCACATAAAAGAAGTGGAAATAGGCAATCTATCTGAAAAAGAATTCAGAATAATGATAGTAAAGATGATCAAAAACCTTGAAAACAATTTAAGAAAATTGAAATTGTACAAGCATCTTCTCTGACCACAATGCTAGAGACTAGATATCAACTACAGCAAAAAAACTGTAAGAAACACAATCACATGGAGAATAAGCAACATGTTTTAAAATAACCAACAGGTTACTGAAGAAATCAAAAGAAAAATTCAAAAAATTTCTAGAAACAAAAGACAATGAAAACATGACAACTCAAAACCTATGGGATGCAGCAAAAGAAGTTCTAAGAGGGAAATTTATAGCAATACAATCCTACTTCAAGAAACAAGAAAAACATCAAAGAGACAACCTAATTTTACACCTAAAACAACTGGAAAAAGGGGAACAAACCCCCCCAAAAATTAGTAGAAGGAAAGAAATCATAAAGATCTGAGCAGAAAGAAATGAAAAAGAAATGGAAAAAAAAAAAAAACAATAGTGGAGATTAATAAAATTGAAAACTGGTTCTTTGAGAAGACAAGCAAAATTGACAAACCTTTAGCCAGACTCATCAAGAAAAAAAAGAAGAATCAAATCAACAAAATTACAAATGACAAAGGAGGTTACAACAGACATTGCAGAAATACAAAGCATTGTGAGACTACAATGAACAACTATATGGCAAAAAAATGGATAACCTGGAAGAAATGCATAGATTCTTAGAAAAGTTCAATCTTCCGAGACTGAACCAGGAGGAAATAGAAATTATGAACCCAATTACAAGCACTGAAATTGAAGCTGTGATCAAAAATCTCCCAAAAAACAAAAGCCCAAGACCAGATAGCTTCACAGGAGAATTCTATCAAAGATTTAGAGAAGAGTTAGTGCCTAGCCTTCTAAAACTCTTTCAAAAAATTGCAAAGGAAAGAACACTTCTAAACTCATTCTACAAGGCCACCATGACCCTGATGTCAAAACCAGACAAAGACAACACAAAGAAAGAAAACTACAGCCCTGTATCACTGATGAACATAGATGCAAAAATCCTCAACACAATTTTAGCAAACAGAATTCAGCAACACATCAAAAAGCTCATACACCATAGTCAAGTTGGGTTTACTCCAGGAATGCAAGGATTCTTCAATATACAAAAATCAATCAATGTGATATACCGTGTTAACAAATTGAAAGATAAAAACAATATGATAATCTCAATAGATGCTGAAAAAGACTTTGACAAAATTCACCACCCATTTATGATTAAAATTCTTCAAAATATGGGCATAGAAGGAACCTACCTCAACATAGTAAAGGACATATATGATAAGCCTACAGCAAACATTATTGTCAATGGTGAAAAACTGAAAGTATTCCCCGAGACCAGGAACAAGACAAGGGTGTCCACTTTCACCACTATTATTCAACATAGTTCTGAAAGTCTTATCTTCAGCAATCAGAGAAGAAAAAGAAAAGGAATCAAGATTGGAAAAGAAGGAGTAAAGCTCTCACTGTTTGCAGATGACATAACACTGTACATGGAAAACTCTAAAGATAGTATCATAAAGTTATGAGAGCTAATCAGTGAATTTAGCAAAGTTGCAGGAAACAAAATCAATACACAGAAATCACTTACATTTCCATATACTAACAATGAAAACTCAAAAAGAGAAATTACCATTCACCATTGCAACAAAAAGAATTAAATATCTAGGAATAAACTTACCTAAGGAGACAAAAGAACTGTACAAAGAAAATTATAAGACACTGATGAAAGAAATTAAAGATGACATGAACAGATGGAGAGATATTCCATGCTCCTGGGTAGGAAGAATCAACATTGTGTAAATGAAACTATACTCCCAAATGCAAATCTACAGAGTCAATATGATCCCTATCATATTACCAATGGCATTTTTCACAGAACTAGAACAAAAATTTTCACAATTCATATGGAAACACAAAAGACACTGAATGGTCAAAGCAATCTTGAGAAAGAAGAATGGAGCTGGAGGAATCAATCTTCCTGACTTCAGATTTTACTACAAAGCTACAGTCATCAAGACAGTATGATACTGGCAAAAAACCAGAAATATAGGTCAATGGAGCAAGATAGAAAGCCCAGAAATAAACCCATGCACCTATGGGTATCTTTTTGACAAAGGAGGCAAGAATATACAATGGGGCAAAGACATCCTCTTCAATAAATGATGCTGGGGAAAACTGGATAGCTATGTGTAAAAGAATGAAATTAGAACATTTCCTAACACCATACACAAAGATAAACTCAAAATACATTAAAGACCTAAATGTAAGGCCAGAAACTATAAAACTCATAGAGGAAAACATAGGCAGACCACTCAACGACTTAGATCAAAGCAAGATCTTCTATGACCCACCTCCTAGAGTAATGGATAAAGACAAAAGTAAACAAGTGGGATCTGAATAAACTTAAAAGCTTTTGTAGAGCAAAGGAAACTACAAACAAAGTGAAAAGACAGCCATCAGAATGGGAGAAAATAATAGCAAATTAAACAACTGACAAAGGATTAATTTCCAAAATATACAAGCAGTTCATACAACTCAATACCAGAAAAGCAAACAACCCAATCAAAAAGTGGGAAAAAGAAGTAAACAGACTTTCTCCAAAGAAGACATACAGATGGCTAATGAACACATGAAAAGGTACTCAACATCACTCATTAGAGAAAGGCAAATCAAAACCACAATGAGATATCACCTCACACTGGTAAGAATGGCCATCAAAAAGTCTACAGATAATAAATAATGGAGAGGGTGTAGAGAAAAGGGAACACTCTTGCACTGTTGGCGGGAATGTAAATTGATACAGTCACTATGGAAGACGGTATGGAGATTCCTAAAAAAAACTAGGAATAAAACCACCATATAACCCAGCAATCCCACTCCTAGAGATATGCCCTCAGGAAACCAAAATTGAAAGAGACACATGTATCCCATTTTTCACTGCAGCACTATTTACAATAGCTAGAACATGGAAGCAACCTAGATGTTCACTGACAGATGAATGGATAAAGAAGTTTTGATACACATACACAATGGAATATTACTCAGCCATAAAAAGGAACACATTTGAGTCAGTTCTATTATACACAGTGAAGTGAGTCAGAAAGAGAAAGATAAATATCATATTCTAATGCACATACGCAGAATCTAAAAAAATGGTACTGAAGAATTTATTTACAGGGCAGCAGTGGAGAAGCAGACATAGAGAATAGACTTACAGACATGTGGAGAGGGGAGGAGAGGGTGAGATGTATGGAAAGAGTAACATGGAAACTTACATTACCATGTGTAAAATAGATAGCCAACGGGAATTTGCTGTATGGCTCAGGGAACTCAAACAGGGGCTCTGTATCAACCTGGAGGGGTGGAATGGGGAGGGAGATGGGAGGGAAGTTCAAAAGGGGAGGTATATATATATAAAACTATGGCTGATTCATGTTGAGATTTGACAGAAAATAACAGAATTCTGTAAAGCAATTATTCTTCAATAAAGTAATGAATTTAAAGGAAAAAAATTCAGTTGGACACATATTTTAGCCTCCCATTCTAGGAAGGCTGGGTGCCAAAGACATGATGCTTTTGAACTGTGATGTTGGAAAAAAATTCTTGAGAGTCCCTTGAATAGCAAGGGGATCAAACCAATCAATCCTAAAGGAAATCAACCCTGAATATTCAATAGAAGGACTGATGATGAAGCTGAAGCTCCAATCCTTTGGCTACCTGATGAGAAGGGTTGACTCAGTGGAAAAGACCCTGATGCTGGAAAAGATTGAGGGAAGAGGAGAAGGGAGCAACAAAGGGTATGATGGCTGAATGGCATCGCTGACTCAATGGACATGTGTTTCAGCAAACTCTGGGAGATAGGGAAGGACAGGGAAGCCTCGCATGCTGCAGTTCCTGAGGTTCCAAAGAGTCAGACACAACTTAGCAACCAAACAACAACTCTAGGAACAGAAAAAATTTTTTGATTAGGGCCCAACTCCAGTTCTTTGGTGAAACTCCCTATTCATTTATACTCCATGGTGCTTGGATCTGTCATCTGAGCTGTTGGTTCTGCCCTTTGAGAGATTATCCCTTTTTCCATAAGTAATGGCTTGTGTTTGCCTGTGAACAACTTTTACAATGTTTCCTAATCATAGAATATTGTAAAAGCAGAGGACTTTTTCACTTTGCATCATCTCAGTTTTTCACAGTTCAGTCTTTATGTACTCTTTTAAAATGAAGTTATGTTAAACTTTGTGCTATTACCCATGGATTTCATTGGTATTTACTCCATGATTCAAAGCCAAGGTCGTGATTATTTTTAAGGCAATTATTTATCTAGTTTGGGTTTGTCAGGCTGCTGAGGGGCTGATATTTAGATTCTTATAAACACTTTTGTATAAACAAAAGGATCTTCAAACACTAACCCCAAAATTTCCCTCTTCCTATGAAAGCATTTACAGTGACAAGTTCAATTCACTTCAGTCGCTCAGTCGTGTCCGACTCTTTGTGACCCCATGGAATACAGCATGCCAGGCCTCCCTGTCCATCACCAACTCCCAGCATCATCTTTTAGGATTCGATATAGCTCAACTAGAATTACATCACCTCCACTAGCTTTGTTCATAGTGATGCTTCCTAAGGCTCACTTGACTTCACATTCCAGGATTTCTGGCTCTAGATTAGTGATCACACCATCGTAATTATCTGGGTCATTAAGATCTTTTTTGTACAGTTCTGTGTATTCTTGACATCGCTTCTTAATATCTTCTGCTTCTGCTAGGTCCATACTATTTCTGTCCTTTATTGTGCTCATCTTTGCCTGAAATGTTCCCCTGGTATCTCTAATTTTCTTGAAGAGATCTCTAGTCTTTCCCATTCTATTGTTTTCCTCTATTTCTTTGCATTGGTTGCTGAAGAAGGCTTTCTTATCTCCCTGCTATGCGTTGGAACTTTACATACAAATGAGTATATCTTTCCTTTTCTCCTTTGCTTTTCACTTCTCTTCTTTTCACAGCTATTTGTAAGGCCTCCTCAGACAGCCATTTTGTTTTTTTGCATTTCTTTTTCTTGGGGATGGTTTTGATCCCTGTCTCCTATACAATGTCATGAACCTACATCCACAGTTCTTCAGACACTCCTGTCTATCAGATTTAGTCCCTTAAATCTATTTGTCACTTCCACTGTATAATTGTAAGGGATTTTATTTAGGTCATATCTGAATGGTCTAGTAGTTTTCCCTACTTTCTTCAATTTAAGCCTGAATTTGGCAATAAGGAGTTCATGATCTGAGCCATAGTCAGCTCCCAATCTTGTTTTTGCTGACTGTATAGAGCTTCTCCATCTTTGGCTGCAAAGAATATAATCAATCTGATTTCCGTGTTGGCCATCTGGTGACGCCCATGTGAAGAGTCTTCTCTCATGTTGTTGGAAGAGGGTGTTTGTTATGACCAGTGCGTTCTCTTGGCAAAATTCTATTAGCCTTTGCCCTGCTTCATTCTGTACCCCAAGGCCAAATTTGCCTGTTACTCCAGGTGTTTCTTGACTTCCTACTTTTGCATTCCAGTCCCCTATAATGAAAAGGACATGTTTTATTAGTGTTAGTACTAGAAGGTCTTGTAGGCCTTCATAGAACCATTCAAATTCACCTTCTCCAGCATTACTGGTTGGGGCGTAGACTTGGAGTACCATATTGAATGGTTTTCCTTTAAAAAGAATAGAGATCATTCTGTCGTTTTTGAGATTGCGTCCAAGTATTGCATTTTGGACTCTTTTGTTGACTGTGATGGCTACTCCATTTCTTCTGGGGATTCTTGCCCCCAGTAGTAGACATAATGGTCATCTGAGTTAAATTCACCCATTCCAGTCCATTTGTTTGCTGGTTCCTAAAATGTCGATGTTCACTCTTGCTATCTTCTGTTTGACCACTTCCAATTTGCCTTGATTCACGGACCTAACATTCCAGGTTTCTATGCAGTATTGATCTTTATTGAATCGGACCTTGCTTCTATCACCAGTCATATCCACAGCTGGGTGCTGTTTTTTCTTTGGTTCTGTCTCTTCATTCTCTCTGGAGTTATTTCTCCACTGATTTCCAGTAGCATATTCGACCTGGGGAGTTCATCTTTCAGTGTCCTAACTTTTTGCCTTTTCATACTGTTCATGGGGTTCTCAGGGCAAGAATACTGAAGTGGTTTGCCAGTCCCTTCTCCAGTGGACCACATTTTTTCAGAACTCTCCAGCATGACCCATTCATCTTGGGTGGCCCTACAGAGCATGGCTCACAGTTTCATTGAGTTAGACAAGGCTGCTGTGGTCTATGTGGTTAGCTTGGTTCATTTTCTGTGATTGTGGTTTTCAGTCTGTCTGCCCTCTGATGGAGAAGGATAAGAGGCTTATGGAAGCTTCCTGAGGGGAGAGACTGACTGAGGGGGAAACTGGGTCTTGTTCTGATGGGCGGGGCCGTGTTCAGCAAATCTTTAATTCAATTTTTTGTCGACGGGTGGAGCTGTGTTCCCTCCCTATTATCTACCTGGGGCCAAATTATGGTGGAGGTAATGAAGATAACAGTGACCTCCTTCAAATGATCCCATGCGTGTGCTGATACACTTAGTGCCCAGCCCTGCAGCAGGCCACCACCGACCCACGCCTCTGCTGGAGACTCCTGCACACTCACAGGCCAGTCTGGGTCAGTCTCTTGTGGCGGCACTGCTCCTTTCTCCTGCGTCCTGGTGCACAAGGTTCTGTTTGTGTCCTCCAAGGGTCTATTTCACAGTCCTGTGTGTGTTCCTCAGGTTGTTTCTTATTAAAGAACACCCTGCCTAGTGGAGAAGCTGGGGAAGGGATTCACACAATTTTATACTCCAACCCACTATGTACTGAGTTAGATTTCCTTTAAATTTTCTTTATGCAGTGAATACTTACTTTTTAAAAAGAATTCTTAAATCAGTTACTATATTGTGCGCAGCCAGAAATTCATAACTAAAATATTCAACATTTTTCCTAGAAATTTACTTAGCCAGATCCACAATATTTGGGTTATTATTATTATTATTTTAATCTTCCTGGTTGCTGTCAGGTGATACTGCTTACCAATTTTTTGCCTCTATATGAGTCTTCTTTATATCAGCCTCTAAAATTAGTCTCATACCTTCTTTCTGGTTTTACCTAGAAATTACAAACTGCCTTCTAAAACATTTTTGGTTAGTACTTGCCCCTAATATTGAAGAGATTATCTCATGTTTTATATTTTTGTTTCAGTAGGACCCCAAGTCCAGAGCCAGTTTCTGTGTTTATCATATACTGCTGCCAAAAAGAATTCTGTGGCTTGAAAAAGCAACCATTTATATGCTTGTTGCCCTGTCTATAGCTCAGTTGGTAAAGAATCCTCCTGCAACTCAGGAGACCCTGATTCAATTCCAGGATTGGGAAGATCCTCTGGAGAGGGTTAGGCTACCCACTCCAGTATTCTGGCCTAGAGAATTCCATGGGCTGTGTAGTCTATGGGGTGGAAAAGACTCAGACACAACTGAGTGACTTTCAGTCAGTACATGAATTAAAATATGGGGTTTGCATACATCTGTAATCAGTTTCTGTTTGTAGATTATTTAATCCATCCATCCATTTTGCCTTCACCGGTGGCTGAGATGGTAAGCATCTGCCTACAATGCAGGAGACCTGGGTTCAGTCCCTGGGTTGGGAAGATCTCCTGGAGAAGGAAATGGCACCCCACTCCAGTATTCTTGCCTGGAAAGTCCCATAGAAGGAGGAGCCCGGTAGGCTACAGTCTATGGGGTCGCAAAGAGTCAGACATGACTGAGCGACTTCACTTTCACTTTCACTTTACTCTATATAAGTTACCAACTTAGGCACTGAAACTGTTCTACTTTATGTGGTGTCAGTCATTCTCCCTCACGCTTTTGCTGTCTGTTGACACTTTGGTTGGGGACTAGTTGGTCCTGGATGATTGTCAGTTACCGGAATCTGTCAGTCACATTGCCTCAATTTTCCTACACAAGGCTTTCCTATAGGCTAGCTTGGGCTTCCTTAGTTTCTTAGTCTCCAAGAAGAGAAACCTCAATATATAAATATTTTAAAATTCTCTGTGACTATCCTATGGATTGATTCCATTGGCTAAAGTCAAGCTCAGTCATTATGGGAAAAACTTCTTAAGTGCATAGCTACCAGGATAGAGCTCATTAATATAAACTATTTCCCACAGTGACTATATGTACCTTTTTTTTTTCTCTAGGATTTTGATTACAAATCACAGCTGTCAAAGACTCCTGGAAAATAAAGGACCTGATAGTCTGGCTATAACAATTTGATAATAGATAAGCGAGAAAAAATTAATCCCAGGCCATCTTCTCTTGCGAGCTAAACTTGTTTTATATAGACATAACATATATTTAATGTATGTTTAATAATTATATACATTTAATATTATATAAATTATATATACATTTACTAGGTACATTACATGTATATGTAATTAACATATATTAAACATATTACACAAAATTGAAAATAATAATAATTAAAAGAAAGCAAACAAACATTAATGGAGATATAAATCAAACAAAACACAGTAGACTAAGGTATTAATATTATTTGTTGAGTCTGGATTCTAGAGGGAATGCTAACTCCATATTTCTCCTAATTTGCTCTCTTTCAAACCATCTTCTCTCCTTTGCAGCATGGTACTTCCCTTGATCATGTTGAGACTAAATATTTCAGTCAATAATAATTTTCAAAGGCTTCAGAGTTGTCTCCCAAACAATATTGCAGATCTTCTCTTTAAACTGTCAATTTTATATAACTTTTTAAGAAGTATGACTTCAGTAGTTTGACTTCAAGCATAATCAAAATGAGTGATCAGATTTAAAGAACTTCTTTACATTTTATCCCATCCTTTTAATGTGTGATCAGCCTTTAACACTGATTTTCAGTGTTAACAACTAACTACTCAATCCATATCTGAAATGACAAGTACAGTAAAAATATACTGACCATAAAATAATGACCATATATTTAAATCTCATGATGTTTGGTATGGCTGGAGGGCAGAGTATTGGGTGGGTGGACAAAGATTATAATATGGGAGAACTGGTATCATCCGCTTTAGAGTTTATCCTTTGTGACACTGTATATTATGTAGAGTTGGAAATTTTTATGAAAGATAAATCTGTGGAGGATGTATTTGCAAGATAATAAAGTCTTCATTAAAAAGATCAAGGAATGTTTTTCTTTTATATCAGTAACATGTAATTAGTATATGAACTGAGGTAAAAGAATAGTTAAGAATCCATTCACAGTGCTGAATGATATGTATTTGGTAAGATGAAAGGGTAGGATTTATTGAGAGCTTGAATGTGGAAGAAGAGTGTAAGTTAAGTTGAAAAGCTTCCAGTTTTCTATGTTATTAATACACTGATGAATTTGTGGTGGATTTGTAGTAAGTCAGCTGAGCTAAGATGGATTCGTATTTCTCAGAGCTTCCTTCCCTGGCTCCTTCTTGGTTGGCATAAGAGGTATTTTGCATAAAGTTTTGAAGGAATACATGAAGCAGTAGCTGCCTTCTTCTTCTTTTTTTTCCTGCTGTTTAAACTTTAAAAAAAATGTTTATTTATTTATTTTAATTGGAGGCTAATTACCTTACAATATTGTAGTGGTTTTTGCCATACATTGACATGAATCAGTCATGGGTGTACATGTGTTCCCCATCCTGAACCCCGCTCCTATCTCTCTCCCCATCACTTCCCTCAGGGTCATCCCAGTGCACCAGCCCTGAGCTTCTTCTTGTGCTCAAAAACTTTGCAGTGAGTGAGTTGTGGCAGATCATGCATGTTGACATCTGTTGGCTCACCTGGTGGGCCTGGGTTAGTAGGTGGAAATGGAATAATTCCAACTCCTGCTGAAGCTCCTATGTTACCTTCTCTATGCCAGGTGTGAATTTAGCCACATGATGAAGGGTGATAGCCTCTCCTGCAAGGCCACCCATCTCCCAGTTGGAGATTCAGAGATCATTAGAGAGGATACTGGGTTCTGCTGCATCCTCATGGTGCACCAGAACCATGGTGCAGTTCAGACTCAGGTTCCTGGAAACCTGGAAACATGGTTTCCAGTTAAGGCTCAGGTTCCTGCTTGTCTTTGTTTTCTTCTTCATTTTACCTCCCCCCTTCTTATTGCTTGTCTTTCAGATGTCAGCCTCCGGCATCAGACACAAAACCAGCAGTCTCACATAGACTGTATGTTTCCATTATTATGTAAGGAAAAATCCTTATAATAAATTATAGATAAAACTTATGTAAATAAGTAAAGTTGCTCAGTCGTGTCTGGCTCTTTGCGACCCCATGAATTGCAGCACACCAGGCCGCCCTGTCCATCACAAACTCCCGGAGTTTACTCAAAACTCATGCCCATTGAGTCGGTGATGCCATCCAGCCATCTCATCCTCTGTCATCCCCTTCTCCTCCTGCCCCCAAGCCCTCCCAGCATCAGGGTCTTTTCCAATGAGTCAACTCTTCACATGAGGTGGCCAAAATATTAGAGTTTCAGCTTCAGCATCAGTCCTTCCAATGAACACCCAGGACTGATCTCCTTTAGGATGGACTGGTTGGATATCCTTGCAGTTCAGGGGACTCTCAAGGGTCTTCTCCAATACCACAGTTCAAAAGCATCAATTTTTCGGCGCTCAGCTTTCTTCACAGGCCAACTCTCACATCCATACATGACCACTGGAAAAACCATAGCCTTGACTAGATGGACCTTTGCTGGCAAAGTAATGTCTCTGCTTTTTAATATGCTATCTAGGTTGGTCATAACTTTCCTTCCAGGGAGTAAGTGTCTTTTAATTTCATGGCTGCAGTCAGCATCTGCAGTGATTTTGGAGCCCAGAAAAATAAAGTCTGACACTGTTTCCACTGTCTCCCCATCTATTTCCCATGAGGTAATGGGACCAGATGCCATGATCTTAGTTTTCTGAATGTTAAGCTTTAGGCCAACTTTTCGCTCTCCTCTTTCACTTTCATCAAGAGGCTTTTTAATTCCTCTTCACTTTCTGCCATAAGGGTGGTGTAGCTTCAGTGAAATGGCAAGGTAAAAGTCCCAGTGGATTAGACCAAGTGATAAATGGGAATTTGGGAAAATGGAAATGACATGTGGAATCCTTGGAAGGATAAGAATGAAAGGAGAAAGAAAAACAATTCTTAGCTAAAGTGTATTTTGAGACCAGGGTTTTCATTTATTTGTTTATGTTCAAGATGAGATGGAATTAAAGGCAAAGCCTGAGTACATAGAGATGGTCAATGGGGGAAGAGAGAGGATGAGGATGGCTAAATCTGGTTTTAGATGCATGTCAACTTAGATCTAGGTTTTTTAATGAAACTTAGTGGGGCAAATATATACTGAGTTTTATTAAATTAATAAAAATATTAAGGATAGATGTGCTGCAGATAGGTTTATAAGGATGGGAGAAAAAAACGGAGGAAAAAAATTGAGGACGTTCATTGTAAATAAATTTATTCTTTGTAGTGGATAGAATAATGTCTCCTGAAAAGATAAGATCAAGCTCTAAACCTTAGTCCCTATGAATGTGACCTTATTTGGAAATATGGTCTTGCATGTTATTGAGTTAAAATGAGGTCACAAAGGGCTATGACATTAGAGAGTATATTTCTGAGTCTCTTTGTAGTTAGGTGTGAGCATGCTACTAATTGCAAACAGAATGAAAACGACCATGATATACATATTCCTTGAGTGTATATTTATAAGGATATTGTTTGCCTTCTACTTCTCCCTTTCCTATAGCTTGGGATGTGAACATCATAGTGACAGCAGCATCACCTGTTTACCTGAGGAAAACAGTATCTCCAGGGATAGGAGAGCAACAAGTTGGAAGGAAACAGGGTTCTTGTGTGACTGGTGATATAGAAGCATCTACCATGATACCAAATGCCACCATGATGTTTTCCATAAGAGACCAATAAAATTCTGCTGCATTTATGCCATTTCTTATATGATATTTTTGTGACAACAAAATGGTAACTCACTAAATAATGAACTATATAAACACTAAATTACATTTCTGGATAATATGTGAAACAATTTGTTCTAATCTCTTGAAAATTCAGGAAATTATGCCTACATTGGAAATTATTTCTAGTCAAATTTATTATTCTTTTTTTTCCCCCAAGTAGCAGAAACACAGACAGTTGAAAGACTGGAAGTTGCAAACCTACTGAAAAGTTCATGTAGATGACTGCTTCAGACAATTTCTTAAACAAAAAGACATAGCTTCAAATTAGAGGATGGAGTTCTTTTAAGATATAAGAATCAGAGAAAGGCAAAGGGTTGTAATGATTTAAATAAGATGTGGTAGTATAGTGCTGCTGTGAAAAAGGTCAGTGTTACTCTCAAATGTACATATTGAGTAATTTCTTGTAAAGCAAGGGAGTTAGTATTTGAGAAAACAGGCTTGTTCCAAAGACATCAAAAGCTTACTATGATACATACATTATTTTTCTGTTTCAGTTCAGTTCAGTCACTCAGTTGTGTCTGACGTTTTGCGACCCCATGAAACACAGCGTGCCAGGCCTCCCTGTCCATCACAAACTCCCAGAGTTTACTCAAACTCATGTCCATCGAGTCAGTGATGCCATCAAGCCATCTCATCCTCTGTCATCCCCTTCTTCTCCTGCCCTTAATCCCTCCCAGCATCAGGGTCTTTTCCCTTGAGTCAACTCTTCGCATGAGGTGACTGGAGTATTGGAGTTTCAGCTTCAGCATCAATCCTTCCAGTGAACACCCAGGACTGATCTCCTTTAGGATGGACTGGTTGGATCTCCTTGCAGTCCAAGGGACTCAAGAGTCTTCTCCAACACCACAGTTCAAAAGCATCAATTTTTCGGTGCTCAGCTTTCTTCACAGTCCAACTCTCATATCCATACATGACCACTGGAAAAACCACAGCCTTGACTAGATGGATGTTTGTTGGCAAAGTAATGTCTCTGCTTTTTAATATGCTGTCTAGGTTGGTCATAACTCTTTTTCCAAGGAGTAAACGTCTTTTAATTTCATGGCTGCAATCACCATCTGTTTAAGGAGACAAAATTAACCTCAGAAGAGGAACATAATTCTGAGCTTAAGATAACATACTTGCTATAGTCACAGTGGGGCCATTATATATATTCAAACCCATCAAATATATTTTTACTTGCTTAAAATAACCCTTATTTCTTATTACATGTGTATATATTAATATTGAGTCAGTAAAACTTTGATTTTTAAGGAAAAATAGTATTAGTTTACTTGTGACATCAAAATTAGATACTTACTAGATGATCACCATATAATAATCAATGTGGTCAAATATGTGAACGGAATTAAGGATAAAAGATAATTTTAGTATTTTATACTATATAAAGGAAAAAATAATAGCATTACATGGAAACTGTTTAAAATGCTTATGATAAAATTAAGCATGAATACTTTTAGAGGAATTTGAATTGAACTCTAACTTAGGGCTTGGATCAGAGAAACCTTTTATAAGATTACTTGGATATATAACACATTGTGGAAGAAGACAGTTGGCTAATAATGTGTCCAACTGTCCCTCCTTCCTACACACACACACACACACACACACACAGAAAGAGAGGGTACTCTTTTCCCACATCTATTAGATTTGCCATTGATCTTTCTCTTTCATGTGAAATAAGCATTTGTTTAGATGACCTAATGCACAAAGGCAGGCAAGAAAAATCTCCCTCATCTATCTGTTCAGTCCCCCTGCTGAGAATCTGAACAAAACAACTGCTCTCTAGTTATCCCAATTTAGATTCCTTGTTAAAATATGTTGCCTCAGCTGGAAAACTGTCCAGTAATGCTTTTCTTCATTTTTAAACACACAGTGTTTCCTGTAGTCAGGGTAGGTATATTCTCCAAGTCCAGAATCTTCTAAAGTCATAAGTGATGGCCAAAACTAATAGGGTTGGAGCAGCACTAGTTTCATTTCCCACGTGTGAAAGTGTTAGTTCAGTTGTGTCTGACCCTGTGAGACCCCGTGGACCGTGGCCTGCCAGGCTCCTTTGTCCATGGAATTCTCCAGGCAAGAAAACTGGAGAGGGTAGCCATTCCCTTCTCCAGAGGATCTTTCTGACCCTCAAATTGAGTCCAGGTCTCCTGCATTGCAGGAAGATTCTTTGTCATCTGAGCCACCAGGGAAGCCCTTCCTACATGTGCTCTGTTGGAATTTCCATTGCTTTCAAAGAACTTTTTTCCTTGAGCTGTTGTTATTTATTCTTTAAAGTAAATATAGTGACTTAAATTGAATGCGTCACTCACTTCACAGCCAAAATACTACCCTGTGCAGCCTAGAGAACTGTATTGTCTTTGTGCCCTTACCCAGAGGGTGGACTGGTCACATCTGGTACTAAAATGGGAAAATTGAAGCAAGAAAATTTGAGAACATCATGGGAAAAAGATGGGGAGACAATGGAAACAGTGTCAGACTTTATTTTTCTGGGCTCCAAAATCACTGCAGATGGTGACTGAAGCCATGAAATTAAAAGACGCTTACTCCTTGGAAGGAAAGCTATGACCAACCTAGATAGCATGTTAAAAAGCAAAGACATTACTTTGCCAACAAAGGTCTGTCTGGTCAAGGTTATGGTTTTTCCAGTGGTCATGCATGGATGTGAGAGTTGGCCTGTGAAGAAAGCTGAGCGCCGAAAAATTGATGCTTTTGAACTGTGGTGTTGGAGAAGACTCTTGAGAGTGCCTTGGACTGCAAGGAGATCCAACCAGTCCATCCTGAAGATCAGTCCTCAGTGTTCATTAGAAGGATTGATGCTGAAGCTGAAACTCCAGTACTTTGGCCACCTCATTCAAAGAGTTGACTCATTTGAAAAGACCCTGATGCTGGGAGGGATTGGGGGCAGGAGGAGAAGGGGACAACAGAGGATGAGATGGCTGGATGGCATCACTGACTAGATGGGCATGAGTTTTGAGTAAACTCCGGGAGTTTGTGGTAGACAGTGAGGCCTGGCGTGCTGCGATTCATGGGGTTGCAAAGAGTCAGACATGACTGAGTGACTGAACTGAACTGAACTGGCATCTATTGCATAGGGCAGCTGGAGGGTTGCTAGAACATCAGTGAAAACTGGGAGAATTGTATAATGACTTATTTATTTATAGAGTTTATCTCACCACAACATTTAAAATACAGTGTATGGTGTTTGAAGGAAACAGAGAACATAAAATAAGATTTGACACAGTCTAGGCACTCTCCCTCAGAAGTGCCCAGTACTAGAAAATGAATTTTTTCTAGACAAGTGAGTGAGGAAGACCTTTCTATAATACCTTCACTCCTTTCTTTTGCCCAGGTGTGTTTGGATTACACATCTCTGCATTTTTTGTTTCTTTGTTTTAAGATTTAAATGGAAACTTAGAGGACCAGATATTAACAGCAGCATCATATTCAATCTTTCCTGGCAGTTATTGTTATTGCAATCCTTTTGTGCACACTAATCTGCTTTCTCTTAATACTTCTGCATAGATAGGCCATGCAGATACTTCTAGACTCAGCACAAAAGCCAATGACACTGGAAGCTTCTAATATAATTTTCCTCCAGGGTGGATTAGATGCTCCTCACTTACCCCCACAGAATAACATGCCTACCTCTGTCATAACAGTCCTTCCCAGGGTTGCAATTATCAATTTACTTCTCAGTCTCCATTATTGAGTTGCAGCTTTCTTTCACTTTTCTAATCTCAGAAAAATAGCACAAGTATGTGGCACCTCTGTGTCCTCAACAAATGTTTATTGAGTAATTGAATGAACTACTTATCTTACACATATTAAATTGTTGCTCCTATTGATTTAAGAGCTCATCGTTATTAAATTATTTGCAAAGTCAAGACATAGCTCCTACATTTTAGGTCAAGTTTCTTGTCATTTCAAATCATGTCCACTCAGAATCAGTTATGTTCTCCTTCACCCTCTTTCTGCTGTACCAACAGCTCTTTATGACTAGGAGTATTTTGACCCAAGACTTCAGCTGAGAGAAGTTAAGTGCATAAGGAACAACTGTTAAGAAAGCATTTGCTTTTTGTTTATCTCTTAGTGATTTTCTACAGCAACTGTTTATAAGTCTGCCCTCACTTGCTCTGTCCCATCTGTAGGAAACTGTACGGGGGAAAGGTGCAAAATCCGTTTCTGAGTTTCGTGCACTGCAGTCTGATTAGACAGCATTGAGGTGCACTTTGGCCATCACAGCAAAACCTGGGAAATGCCTTGAGAGAATTATTGGTGCAAAGGTCTTGAAGAATTAATCATCTGCCAATTTTTCTTACTTTTTCTCTTTCTGAGTCATAAGAAGATTAGAGTATAGGATTTAAAGAGTTTCTTTTTTTCTCTTAAGACTCTTTTTTTCCCCCCTAAGGTAGACTAATGGATATATTTATGTTCAACTAGCCAGAAATATCAGCTTTTCTAATAAAGAAATAATTCATTCAGCACAGAATGAACTTTGGGACAAAAAAATATTGAGGTCATTTAGAATAATCTTTTTTTTTAGATATATGGCAATTGAGTCTCAGAAAAAGGAAGCCATGTACTTATAATCATACTACTAATTAAAAGCTAATATAATTCTAGGTTTCTGCCTTTAAGACAATATTAGCTCCTTCCATAATTTTTTAAAAACAAAAATTCCACATTCCTTAAGAATTTTTATTTGAAAAAAGATTAAGATTAGTTAATATTGTGTCCATACCATGTCAATATGAAAATTAGAAATACAGATTACTGTTTCTAACTTAAAAAGTTGGATAAACAACATATTTTTGATATTCTAAAATCTATAAAATAGGTAGAATTCAGTTTATCATTTTAATCTTTATAATAAAGTATCCTTTTTTTTAATGCAGTCAATTATGATGTATACTCAACTCTCCTCGTAATTTTCAAGTTTTATCTGATCTGCCCCACATACCCAACTTGGTTTTAATTTGCTGGTTTCATGTAAAGCATTATTCAGTGTAAACTGGAAATTACTTCTCCTTATCTAAGACATTAAAGTCTTTTTACATCAGATTGAATGTTTTGAGGCATATTCAGGGTTCTGTTGAGAGATTAAACTTAAAAAAATTAGCATCTAGAATTCTGTCACAAAATGCACATTATATTTTATACACGTTAAGCAGTGAATTAGTTTGCTAAGGCTGCCCCAGAAAAGTACTACAGGCTCAGCAGTTTAAACAGCAGAAATGTATTTCCTCACAGTTCTAGAGGCTGGAAGTACAAGATCAAGGTGTCAGTAGGTTTGGTTTCTTCTGAGGCTGCTTCCTCGGCTTGCAGATGGCCACCTTCTGTGCCTTCACAAGGTCTCTGCCCTGTATGCATGCACCTCAAGTATCTCTTTGTGTGTCCAAATTTCCTCTTTTTTTAATAAGGACACCAGTGAGTTGGGATTAGATCCTTTCCTAAGGGGCTTCCCAGGCAGCCCTAGTAGTAAAGAAGCCATCTGCCAATGCAGGAGACATTAGAGAAGTGGGTCCTATCCCTGGGTTGGGAAGATTCCTTGGAGGTCATGGCAACCCATTCCAGTATTCCTGCCTGGAGAATCCCCATGGACAGAGGAGCCTGGCAGGCTACAGTTTGTAGGATTGCAAACAGTTGGAAACAACTGAAGCAACTTGGCATGCACATACCCATCCTGAAGGCCTCCTTTTAATGTAATCACCCATTTAAATGCTTTGTCTCCAAATCCAGTCACATTTTGTGCTACAGGGGGTTAGGGCTTCAAAATACTTTTGGAGGGGACCCAATTCAGCCCATAATAGGCAGCACATATTTTAAACATCTTATAAAATAGGTTCTTCTGTGTTAAGAGGCGACAATACTACAGAAAGTATGCTGGTTTAAGAGTTAATATTTCTGGGGATTAGACCTATATTTCTGTCTACTCCCCTACAAGGCAAAATCTTCCTATTCTTTAATAATCTCAACAGAAAAATGAAAAGGTGTGTCCAAAAGATTCTTATGGTCCACTCACTAAAGTTCAATGATCCGTGAAATTTTTAAGTATGTAAAAATTCATTTTGATTTCGTACTACCTCTATAATATGAAATAATGAAGTTCCAATTTTTCAAGGTTCCTAGACTATCTTTTAAAAAAAGAATGTAACTCTTTCCACTTTGTTGCCTTCAAAGTTTTGCTATCAGGCCTGTGTTAAAAATGCAAAATGAATTTTTAACAGAGCATTGACACTTGCATTGTTAATGTGCCTTCAGGCATGTAATTAGCTGAGAAGTTTAATCTTTTATATTCCAAAGTTTGATCAGAATGCATAAGCTCAGAAAGCTATAAAGTATTGACCAGTATCTTTGATAAAAAAAGAGAAAGTTCTAAGCAAATACTTGAAGATACTTTCTGTAAAGTCAAATGTTTCTTGTTGCTTCTCAATAAGTACATTAAATTTAATATGATGATTTTTCTTTTTATATATTAACCAATAGAAAAATGTCTACTATGTTCCTACTTTAGATTTTTGATAGATTTATCTTGCTTGGGAATACTTAAAAAGAGTCATGTGTAACTTTCTGATAAATGAATGATTTATTCTTTGAATGATTCATCTTTAACAAAGCATATCACCCAATTAAGAAAAATAAAAGTCTGCTAGGTGAATATATAAAATGAAATTATAATATAGCTTATTTAAATAAATTAATGTTTCCCATTTATTTATGCTGAGTAAATATGAACACACAGTTATTTCTGTAGCATTCAACCTGATGTTAGAACATGACATTTATTTGATATGAGATTAAGAGATGACATAAGGATTGCACTGGAAACTGGTAGTTTGGTTGAGTAAAGAAAAGAAAAAGGAAATTTCTATATGAATCAAAGACATATCCAAATTGGAAAGAATTAGTGAATTAACCACATCAGTCTGGAAGTACTTTTATTCCTTTTGAAATGCATGTACGGGTATATACTCAAATTGTTTAAAAGTTGTCTCTTTAATTACTTTTATATCCACTTCTTGTTCAACAGAGAGTAGATGGTAGGTAAATCTTGTTAATTAAAAGCTACATGGGCCTCAGAAGAAAATCAGATTTATACAGTGCTTCTCCTTTAGGGGAAATGTGAGATTAGTTCTGGTGTGATTATGTGGTAGTCAGGCAGGAGAGGCTAACATTTGGAATAAGAGTAATGCAGACCATTAGATCAAGGAAACATATTATTACAATACAAAGTAAATATTGGTGAGAGAAGAAGGAAAAGATAATTCTTTTTTGGAAATAGCCAGTTCTGTGACTGAGATAACCCTGATGTCAGTATTTTAAAAATACATTTTAATGACAGCTGATTTGTACCATGTTCTACTCAGAAAGAAGCTATCCATGGAATAAAGAGATATTACAATTAATCACTTTACAAAAGAAATCTTTGAATCCAGTTGAAAACAGAGATGAAAAAAGGTTATCTGACCTGTTTCCGTGCTCCCATAATATTTTGTACATACCATTAAGATGATGAAGTTCATTACATTCTATTTCATATTTATCTATGTATAATAGATATATCATCTCATAGATATAATCATCTCATTCACTACTTTGTAAGTTTTCTGAGCTCTGACTTTATTTCAGTTTTACTTGTACTAATTGCACCATTCATTCTTCCAACGAATATTTATTACATTTTCACTGTGTCAATTATGGGACTATACACAAAGTAATCAAATGGAGATGCACCATTTCCAACATCACCGAACACTCTGATCTTACAGGCCATGTACACACACACACACACACACACACTCACTCACTATACAACAATACTAACAATACTTAATGGACTTAAAAAGAGCAAAAGTGTTGGGGAATGTGTGCAGAGATCATTCTGGAAGTCAAATAAGGATATCTAGTTATAGAGATCTTCATATGAGATTTGAAAGATGGATTGGATTTTCTGTTGTGGACAGTAGAGGACAATCACTTGTAAAGCACACAATTTGTGAGAATCACCTATGTTTGGGAGTTCCAGAAAATTTATTACTTAAAGCCTGAAGTAAAATAAATAAATAAATAAAGCCTGAAGTTTGAGTTCTGGGGTATGCATTTCAGGAAGGGTGATTTATGACAGGCAGAATGACATCAGGAAGGGGGAGGGACATAAAGAAGAAAAAAAATATAGGCGATGGGATTTATAGGTAGAAAAAGGAGCATTCACATATAAGAATATTGTTTCATGACAGAGTGTTTGCACTTTATACTTCAGAGGAGAAGGCTCATTAAAGAAATTTAGCAGTGGAGTGACAGTCAAGATTGTATATCAATAAGATTTTTTGGCAAATAAAAGATGCTTGGGAAAATAATGAGGTGAAGAAGTATAACACTTGAAAGTCACAGAAGTTATTTTAGAAATATCTGAAAATGATTAGAAAGTCAATGATTCAAAAACAACAGGGAACAGCAGCATCATTTAAGGTTATCCTTTAACCATACCAACTCAGAAGTCTATTCCAGAATTTTAAGTTAAATTAACTGGAAATAAGACTTGAGTATCGCATTTTAGTAAGCATTGCCAGGTTCCTCTTATCTAGGTGGTGGCTGAAACGTGGTGTTACAGCAGTTCTCAGTGTTGCTGAGTGGATCACATTATGGATAAAGGAAAAAGGGAACTGGATTTGAAATCTGGCTCCTAACTGAGATTATTGATGACAACAATACACAAGTGTATCTGTGTGCATAGGCATTTGTGTGTGTGAAGTTGCATTACTTCCAAACATTAAAAAGACTATCCTAATTAATCTGCCCAGAATCCAACCATAAATTCAGGTAAATTATTTTTGTAGATAGGTGACATATTCCAAGTAGAAGAGAAGTAAGTAAGAGGAAGAGGAGAAACCTAAATTAATCCACATGATTCCTAGGGTCTTTGTAGTTTCTTCTGCACTTCACTGTAGTTCACAGCCTATTTAGGAGACACTAGTCAAAATCTTGTTAGTCCTGATTCCCATAAATAAAATGATAGTTTAGACATGTGGTTCTCAACTAAGGGTAGTTTTGTCCCCAAGGGCACACATTTGACCTTGTGCTTCGGTTATCACAACTTCGGGCTTGGGAGTGCTACTGAAATCCGATGAGTACAGATCAGGAATGTTGCTAAAAACCTACAGTGTGTGGGATACACCCCCCATCCCCACTCCCAGTAACAAAAAAGATCTGAACCAAAATGTTAGTAGTGCCAAGTTTGAGAAGAGCTGGTTCAAATTAAGTACACTCTAAGGTTCATTCCAGGCTTCTCAGATGGCTCAGTGGTAAAGAAGACCCTGCCAATGCAGGAGACAGAAGAAATGCTAGTTTGATCCCTGGGTTGGGAAGATCCCCTGGAGGAGGGCATGGCAACCCACTCCAGTAATATAGCCTGGAGAATCCCATGGACAGAGGAATCTATCAGGCTATAGTCCATAGGGTCGCAAAGAGTCAGACACAACTGAAGTGACTTAGTGTGCATGTATGTAAGGTTCATTCCAGCTCTAAAATTCAATGACTCTCAAACTACTAAAGCACCTGAGCAGCAAACAGGACACATTTGAGAAAGTGTCAGTGTTATAAGTCTTGAATTTCTCTTTTGTCTAAATACTGTCAAAAGCTGTGACCTCTTAGTTTATGTCTATCATGATATCTCTTTGACTCAATGTTTGTGATAGTTCAATTTTGGGGGGCTTTATCATCTGTTAAATAGTAAAAAGGACATCAAGATTCACTGATGTCCTCCAGTATGTCAGGCATTTTCTCTATGCTGACTCATTTGATCCTTAAAACAGTGAATTAAAACAGACATTATTTAGGGTGCTTCCATGAAAAAAAATACAAATGA
Source organism: Cervus canadensis (assembly GCF_019320065.1). Taxonomy (NCBI): domain Eukaryota; kingdom Metazoa; phylum Chordata; class Mammalia; order Artiodactyla; family Cervidae; genus Cervus; species Cervus canadensis. The sequence goes on from NC_057386.1 coordinate 80,246,573, forward strand.
ACTTATTTATAAAACAGAAATAGACACAGAGACAAAAAGAATGAACCTATGGTTACCAGAAGGGTAAGAGTTGGAATGGAGGGATAGTTAGGGAATGGAGGGACAGTTGGGGAGTTTGGGATTGGCATGTACACACTGCTACATTTAAAATAGGGCTTCCTGGTGGTGCTAGTGTCAAAGAATCCATCTGCTAATGCAGGAGACATAAAAGATGGATTTGATCCCTGGATCAGGAAGATCTCCTGAAGGAGGAAATGGCACTCCACTCCTGTATTATTTCTGGGAGAATCCTGTGGACAGAGGAGCCTGGGGGACTATATCCCATGGGGTCACAAAGAGTCAGACATGACTGAATATCTGAACACAACCAACAGGGACCTACTGTATAGCACAGGGAAATCTGCTCAATATAATATAACAACTGAATTGGGAAAAGAATGTGAAAAAGAATAGCTACATGTATAGGTATAACTGAATCATTTTGTTGTATGCCCAAAGCTAATACAGCATTGTTAATCAATTACACTTCAATAAAAAATGAAAAGTTGAAAAAATAGACATTATTAACACCACTACCCATCTTGTATATAATTAGATAGTCCCATAATATTGGACTTAGATATAATGGTTTGATTTTCCTCCATAAAGAAATGAGTTGATTATTTTTATCTATGTATCTTTTAATAGATGAGTCCAGTTAAACAGTTTGAGCATCACCTCACACTATGCAGGGCCCCCACTTGGTGGTCAAATTTTCAGGGAGAAAGGCAGATCAACATATGAGTCACAGGACTCATCAGGAACATTTCAGAGAAGCAGAGAAAGCTAAAGTCCTTGTCATTTTCATGATACACCATCAGTAAAAATAATGTAAACTGTGAACTTTGAGATATTCAAGTAGGATTTAGAAAAGGTAGAGGAATCAGAGACCAAATTGCCAACATCCATTGGATCATCAAAAAGCAAGAGAGTTCCAGAAAAACACTTATTTCTGCTTTATTGACTATGCCAAAGACTTTGACTGTGTGGATCATCACAAACTGTTGAAAATTCTTAAAGAGGTCGGAATACCAGACCACCTGACCTGCCTCTTGAGAAACCTGTATGCAGGTCAGGAAGCAACAGTTAGAACTGGACATGGAACAACAGACTGGTTCCAAATAGGAAAAAGAATACGTCAAGGTTGTATATTGTCACCCTACTTATTTAACTTATATGCAGAGTACATCATGAGAAACGCTGGGCTGGATGAAGCACAAGCTGGAATCAAGATTGCCGGGAGAAATATCAATAACCTCAGATATGCAGATGACACCACCCTTATGGCAGAAAGTGAAGAAGAAATAAAGAGCCTCTTGATGAAAGTGAAAGAGGAGAGTGAAAATGTTGGCTTAAAACTCAACATTCAGAAAACTAAGATCATGGTATCCGGTTCCATCACTTCATGGCAAATAGATGCGGAGATAGTGGAAACAGTGTCAGACTTTATTTTTTGAGCTCCAAAATCCCTGCAGATGGTGACTGCAGCCATGAAATTAAAAGACACTTACTCCTTGGAAAAAGAGTTATGACCAACCTAGACAGCATATTAAAAAGCAGTGACATTACTTTGCCAACAAAGGTCCGTCTAGTCAAGGGTATGGTTTTTCCAGTAGTCATATATGGATGTGAGAGTTGGACTATAAAGAAAGCTGAGCACGGAAGAATTGATGCTTTTGAACTGTGGTGTTGGGGAAGACTCTTGAGAGTCCCTTGGACTGCAAGGAGACCCAACCAGTCCATCCTAAAGGAGATCCGTCCTGTGTGTTCACTGGAAGGACTGATGCTGAAGCTGAAACTCCAATACTTTGGCCACCTCATGAGAAGAGTTGACTCATTGGAAAAAGCCCTGACACTGGGAGGGCTTGGGGGCAGGAGGAGAAGAGGACAACAGAGGATGAGATGGTTGGATGACATCACCAATGTGATGGGTGTGAGTTTGAGTAGGCTCCGGGATTTGGTGATGCACAGGGGAGCCTGGCATGCTGCAGTCCATGGGGTCACAAAGTGTCAGACACGACTGAGCGACTGAACTGAACTGAGTGGAATTGAATAAGAAAAAAGGAGGTTGAATTGAGGTAGAGATATATACTTTAACTTGAGTGTGTCTTATATTTATGAACCTCATAATACTTCAAAATAACCCCTCTGGGAAAAGACCAATCCAAAGAAGCCAGGATTTCTAGAGATTTTCTAGTCTTCTGTGCTAGATATACTTGGTGGTTATCTGTCCATATAGGTGTGTTGAAAGCCATACTATGCATGGATTCAAAATAGAAACAAACAAAAAAAAGCATAAGAAGATTGCATTTTTACGGCAAATTCAACAGCTTTTGACTCTAGTTGCTATTGCTTACCTTATGGAAAGAAAGCATGGTGTTTTGGCTGTTTTCTCTCTCCCTTCCTCCTCACCCAGCTGGAACCTCAGCTGTGACTTTGAAATGTAACTTTATTTGGAAGAAGAATTTTGCAGATATAATTAGTTAAGGTTCTTGAGATGATATCATACTAAAATTAGGGTGAACCCTAAATCAAATGAGTGGTGTCCTTATAAAATAGAAGAGGACCCAAGCATCCAGAGAAGAAGAATATTTTAAGGTGGAGGTAGGCAGACACTGGAATTATGCTACTAGAAGCCAAATAACACTTGGGGCCACCAGAAGGTGAAGAGGCAAGTAAAGATTGTTCCCTAGAATCTTCTGAAGGACCACTGTGTTTCTGACTCCTGGACTTCAGACTTTATCTTACAGGGCTATGAGAGAATAAAGTTTTGCTATTTTAGACCACCCAGCTTGTGACATGCAGTATGGAAGCCTAAGAAGACTAGTACAGATTTTGGCACTTATAAGTCAAAGTGTTAGTTGTTCAGTTGTATCTGACTCTTTATGATCCCATGACTGTATACTGCTAGGCTCCTCTGTCCAATGAATTCTCCAGGCAAGATATTGGAGTGGGTCGCCATTCCCTTCTCCAGAGGATCTTCCTGATCCCAGGATTGAACTCAGGTCTCCCACATTGAAGGGAGATTCTTTATCAAATGTTTGAAATGTAGAAGTTTCTTTGAACTTGTGTAGTGAGTGGAGACCACACATATTGAAGCTCATGGTAGAAATTTGTGTTATAAAGGAGCAAAAAATATCTATTGGCTGAATTGTCTATTATTGTTGGGCAGAAAGTAGAAATTGTTTATTGTTAGCAATAAACTTGCATATTTATCTGAGAACATTTGCAAGCAAAGTGTTAAAGGTGTAGTCTGGCTTCTCTTTGCTGTTATCATAAAGCATGAGAAAAAAAGATAACTCAAATAAGAAACTCTTAAGCAAAACAGAACCAGAATTTGATATTTTGGGAAATCATCAGCCTATCTTTTTATCAAAAGATGCTCAGTCATGCTCTGGAGAGAATGACAAGAATGAGGAGGATGATCTTGTTGCTGGTGATATTAGGTATGTGACTTATGGATCCAATAAATCATTAGCAGAAGCCAGAAATAGAGGTGAAGTTGCCCAGGAAGGATGTGTGGAGAACCCTTTTGTCTAAAGACATGGATTCCCCTTGAGATACATGGGCAATGGACAAGGTTCTTCAGAATGTCCAGTCAGCAGAAACATTTTAAACAGATAATACTCAGAGTCACTTATACTTGATTTAGATGATGTGATTTGGAACATTTTCAGTTAAGAACATTTAGATGAGATTTGCTTTTAGAGTGTTTTTGCTGAAATGAGTTGAGACTTCAGAATGGTGGGGCAAAATGAATGTGTTTTGTATGTAGAATAAATGTGAATTTTGGAGAACAGAGAATGGACTACAGTCCAAATCCATGCCCAACCACCCAGTTTGCAGTAGTTGATAATGGCAATTGGTTGATAGAAGGACAGAGAAAAATACCTCAGAGAGATTATCTGAGTTTATGCATCTTTTGGTATCCCACACCATATACATTTTTTGGTAATATTATTCACCATTCCTTATCCATTCCCAAACAGGAAACATTATTCTCAACAAAAAATTTAGAATTTAGATTAGCTTTTAGGCTGGTATGTGGTGGAAGTATGGTATGCCTTAGTGAAGATTAGACAGTGCCACCTTGTTATAGATAGTCAAAATTCAATTCTGGCTTCCAAGATAGTATAAGCAACATCTAGAGTGTAGTTAAGCACATTAAGTTATGCAGAACCAAGCTTTTGAATATTTCAGTATTAGCTGAAACTTTAAAAAAAATCATAGTTTACTCAAGACCCACAAAGTCTAGTTCAAGATACATTATGCCTAATAATAGGTACATATTATTTATTATTATTTATGTCCACTTCTTCACCTCAAATAACTTGAAATATTTCTAAATTCTTAGCTTAAAATAATCCCTCGTTGGTTGCTTTTGTAGATACCCACTTGGTTCTCAGAAAGACTGGACAAATAATTGAACACTTAGTATTCCTGATGAGTGATACTAAATAAATAATCATCCACTCTTCCTTGAAGGTACAGTCTTTTAAACTGTCTTTCATATGTGTTTAAAGCAACAAATACATACAGGTATTTTTCCTTTAAAATTGCTTTCTTTCTGCTTTCCCTAGCAGTCAACGGAGGTTTAAAAATACTCCTTTCTTAGTTCATACAGAACAACTACAGGCTGTTCTGGGACAGAAAACAAATAGTGAAATACATGTGAAAAGAGCTCCAAAGCACAGAAGGAGCTGATATAAAGAAAACCATAAAAGCAAGAATATATTGTATAAACAGAACTGTGAATAATAACCCTGAGTACCCTGAGAATAGAGTACACTTCTTTATTCCTTCAAGAACTTTCAGTGTCACTAAAAATCAGGAGATCCTCAGGCTAGCTTTGTGTATGTCTTAAATCCAGCAATAAAATGGAAGGTCACTTATTGACATAGAAGCTCTTTATTTTTCTTTAATTTGACAATAAAGAGCAGGTATTTAGATAAGTTATGTAATGGACAACTGACTAATATTTCTCAACATTCTATTTTCAAATCATTGTTTGAGATAAATTATATTCAAATATAAAACCCAATATGGATAGAAACAAAATATAAAATGAATTATGAATATTATCATATATATTTAGTCCTTTATTCCAGATGTTAAAATGTGTCTCTTCAAAAAGATTTTTCTTTGCTCTTAACTCATGCTAACTCTCACTGCCTGGGGGTATTTTAATAATTTACCTTTATAGAGAAGGTGAAAGTTTCGTATTACCAATATACACCTCTTTCTGGACAGCTTGAGGAATATAGCAATTATAATATTCGACTACTTGTCCAATTTTGGTACATTTAATAGTATTCTACTGAAGATAGAGTAATGTGTAAATACAATCTCAAGTGAAAGAGATAGATAAATAGACAGGTAGATAAACAGATAGACAGATATTCATGTGCTTATGTCTTGGGAGCAGGAAAATTAGAGTTGGTATTATTTAAGGTAACTATGGGACTTCCTCATAGCTTGGATGGTAAAGAATCTGCCTGCAATGCAGGAGACTTGGATTCGATCCCTGGGTTGGGACGATCCTCTGGACAAGGGAAGTGCAATCCACTCCAGTATCTCGCCTGGAGAATCCCATGGACAGAGGAGCCTGGTGGGCTATAGGCCATGGGGTCACAAAGAGTCAGACATGACTGGATGACTAACTACTACTACTAAAGTAATTATAAATGTAAAGAAGAGAGATGAATATTTCTAATTTCATTATTCCTCTTAAAGCCTTCTTTGAAATTAAAATGGAATTAATTGAAATTAAAATGAAATTAAAAAGACGCTTGCTCCTTGGAAGAAAAGCTATGACAAACCAAGAAGGAATATTTAAAAAGCAGAGACATCACTTTGCTAACCAAGGTCCATCTGGTCAAAGCTATGGTTTTTTCCAGAAGCCATGTATGAATGTGAGAGTTGAACCATAAAGAAGGCTGAGCACCGAAGAACTGATGCTTTTGAACTGTGGTGTTGGAGAAGATTTGAGAGTCCCTTGGACTGCAAGGAGACCAAACTAATGGAAATCAGTCCTGAATATTCATTGGAAGGACTGATACTGAAGCTGAAGCTTCAATGCTTTGACCACCTGATGCAAAGAACTGACTCAATGGAAAAGACACTGATGTTAGGAAAGACTGAAGGCAGGAGGAGAAGGGGACAATAGAGGATGAGATATTTGGATGGCATCACCGACTCAAGGGACATGAGTTTGAGCAAGCTCTGGGAGATAATGAAGGACAGGGAAGCCTGGCATGCTGCAGTCCATTGGGTCGCAAAAGTTTGGACACGACTAAGTGACAGAACAAATCCTTTCTTTGTTAATTAATTCTGCATTGCTTTGGAAGTTTTATGTTTTATTCTTAATGGGAATAGATACCTTAAATCTGTTAGTACCTTACCAGTTGATGTTAAGATGAAAAGTGGATGTATTTCCATGATTAGTGAAGTATTATCTTACAGAGTTCCAGTTCTTAAAACTATAATAGTGTAGTGTTAGTCACTCAGTCATGTCTGACTCTTTGCGACCCCACGGACGGTAGCCCGCCAGGCTCCTCTGTCCATTCTTGCCGGGATTCTCCAGGCAAGAATACTGGAGTAAATTGCCATTCCCTTCTTCAGAGGATCTTCCCGACCCAGGGACTGAACTCAGGTCTCCTGAATTGAAGGCAGATTCTTTACCATCTGAGCTATAAAACTATAAGATGTGTATTAATTGGTTAAATTATTTGATATTCTGATTGTGGAGAAAGAGAGAGTTGCTGAATGACATATGGAGTTTCTAACCAAGAGCATTTAATACATACATGAAAGTTATTTTGAGGTTTTATATTTGTATCCATATTAAATATATATATATTGCATATGTGTATAGATATACATAACTATATATACATATGCACTCACATGTATATATTCACATTTTGGGATTTAGACATAAATTTTGAGATGCTAGAGGTAAGCTTGTGATTTAGTTGGTGAAGAGATTATCTTAAGGGGTGTATGTTCCTATCTGAACATTTTATTTCAAATTATACACGTTTCTAAAATTTAAATGATGGACAATGAAGGGGTAGGGCTTTGAGAAGTCTGTCTCAGATTTGTGAAAGCTTCTATAAAATGAAACCCTCTTTCTTCTTTTCTAAAGTTTATCTAGTCAGATAAATATTTACTTTAGATGGTTCTTGGGCTTCCCTGATAGGTCAGATGGTAAAGAATCTCCTTGAAATGCAAGAACCCTGGATTTGATCCCTGGGTCAGGAAAATGCCCTGGAGAAGGGAATGGCTACCCACTCCAGTATTCTTGCCTGTAGAATTCCATGGCCATAGGAACCTAGTGGGCTACAGTCCATGGGTTAGATGATTTTTACATCACTTTCCATTTAGTTGTTTGCCAAAATTGAAAAGTTATATGACTTAACAATCATATATATATTTTTGTCCACCTGATCTTGAGCATGGGGTATGCTTAAAATGACTTGTGTCTCTAAAATTGACCTGGAATGCTATACTCCAATCATAAAAAAATTCAAAATATTTATAAACTCAACATTCTCCCTGCAAATGGTTTTCAGTAAATAAAATACTTTATAAATTTAAGTACATAATTACCCTTAGTACTATCTAATGTTCTATCAACTACTTTAGTTGAAATTTAATTACATAATATTCAAAAGACCTTAGAATAATTTTGCTGCCCAAGTCAGAAAAATATTCAATATGGAGTCCACTGATAAAATTCATCCTACATTATTTAGAGGTGTACTTGTTCTGCAATTTTTTTCAGCAACAGGAAATCACAGACTAAGATAATTAGTTGGTGGTTTAGGCTTTGATCTAAATACAACATAGGACATATCTACAATGAAAAATTACTAATAGATTATAAAATAAAATTTAAAAAATAAAAAGAAAAGAAAGTTTATATGCTAGCAATAACACATTAAGCAATTTGATAGAGAAATCAGTAAGTTAGATCTATTTTAGATTAGGTGGATACAAACAATAATGTGTATGAATGTATGTACATACATGTTGATAAAAATATATTGAGGCTTTTTCTTTTATCAGGGAGTTTGAGGGTTCAATCGGAAATTCATTGAGTGAACAACATTGGTTTGAACTGCCCAGGTCCACTTATATTTTCAGTAGTAAATACTGCAGTACTACATGATCCAGAGTTGGTTGTATCCTCAGTTGATGAACTGCAGATGCAGAGGAACCGAGGGTATGCAAGACTGAATATAAACTATATAAGGATTTTTGAGTGTGGGAAGGGTCAAGAGTGAACTGTATTTACAAACAAGCCAAACTTTGAGTAGTATAAGCGCATTTCATTCATGAAGTATCTTTAGCATTGTTAATATAAATAAACAGTTTGAGCAAAAGGCATATGAATGTCTAATGATGAGGTTAAAGTTCACACACACACACATAAATAAACATATCTATGAATAAGCATACATTTTTCCTTTGTGCTGTACTTTTATTACAAAAGTAATTAAGTATTGGCAATTATACATTTAAATTGAATTTATGCCTATGAATAAATATTAAAATAATTTAATATATTATCTTTCATAGAAAAATTATATCAGATTGTTTTTTGGTAAGCCTTCTGTTTATACTATCTGCAGTGAACTTAGCAATAATCAGAAAGGGATTTACACATTTCCTAATTAGGAACATGGTCCTTTGAACATGAAAAACATCAAAGTTTTCAGAATCATACTGAAAATAATATGTAAATGTTTACTGAAAATTTAAGTAAGAGAGATCTGATTATGTGATATTCTATTCAATATATTCCTGCTAGAATGTGGTATTATTATTTTTTTTTTACTTTTTATTTATTTATTTTTTCCATTTATTTTTATTAGTTGGAGGCTAATTACTTTACAATATTGTAGTGGTTTTTGCCATACATTGACATGAATCAGCCATGGATTTACATGTGTTCCCCATCCCAATCCCCTCTCCCACCTCCCTCTCCATCCCATCCACCCATGTGTGGTATTAAACTACACATGCTGAAAAATGTTTGCTCTTAGGGCAGAAAAAGAGAAAAGGATATAGTGTTTTATACCTGTATCTGAGCAAGAGAGCAATATAAATAGGCTTTTAAGGAAACTGATTGTGGTTTAGGGGTCTGGAGAAAAAAATTTATAGTGATTTCTGGAAAAAAAAATGAATAAAATGCATGTGGGTGAAAAATTTTGGATCCTACTGGGGGTCATCCAAAATGTATAAACAACAGATGACTGGCAGACAGGTAGCTTTCTTTCACAAATCGAGAGGACTGTAGTTGTATAAAGGAAATAAAATGTTTCTCCTTTTTCTTCCTTCCTGCTTCCTAGAAGCAGACTTGCCTCTAAATTTGGCCTTGAGAGGGGTTATGCAACAGCACTCAATGCAAGAATTAGGAAAACATTTATTTTTCAGAGGAAAATCTCTCAGCAGGAAGCAACACACCATTGTTAGGGAATTTCTCAACTAAGAGTGAGGCTAGACAGTTCAAGTTAACTTTGTTTGAAGTCTTAGCCTGTTATTCCCCCCAATGAATGGATAACTTGCTTGGAATTACAGAAATAGATATGCTGCCACTTCCTTTCTAAGCTGAATGCTAATGTATTCTGCCTGCTGGAGCAACATTCAACACTGTCCACAAAATGAGCTATCAACCTATTTCAAAAACAGTTTGAAATCTACTCTGAATACTACTCTACAAAATATAAATGCAAAATCATATGGCTGCCAGGAACTTCTGAAGGTCATATAACACTCCAGCTTTCACATATTCTAAACAGACATGAACATGTTGCATTCTTCATTAGTTTATTCAACAGCATTAACAAATAAAATGCATCCCTATCGCAAATTTCTTTTGTCCATTGAGTCAGAGAAAATGATACAGTTGATAAGTAATTTTAAAATATTTTTGCCTAATGTGATAAATGTCAATTTTGAAATACTACAATGTGAAACTCCTTTGGAAAGAAACTTAAGGAAACTTAATTCTACCTGGGAATTGGAGAAAGTTTCATAAATATGTTAGCTGAATCTTGGCAGATGTTATCACTTACTGGGAAAAGGGAGATTTTCCAAAAGTAGCAATATATGTATAATCTTGTTTCATTTTCATTTAATAGTAATGTCATGGAGGAATCCATTCTACTCTGAAATACAGAAGCTTGATTTTTAATGGGACATTCCTTGGACCCTAGCTCTATGACTACCCCTGTGCAGCTGAACATAACATCATAGACTTCTCTGATCCATTATTTCTATCATTTCCATCATGACCAAGACCATTATTTCATATTTTTTGTTCTCTACCATTTCTCCTTTTCTTTGACACTTCCTGCACAATCCACATTACCAACTTCACTTTCTATTTCATAAATAAAATAGTAGCAATCATAACAGATTAATTTATACAGTTACATCAAATCACTCCCACTTCTGCTTGCATACACTCCACCCTTTTCCCCTGTTCCAAATATATTAGCCATGCATGTTTTCAGCTACAGCCAATCCTAATAGCTATTCACAAGGTTCAGTTCAGTTCACTCAGTTAGTCCTGTCCGACTCTTTGTGACCCCATGAATCGCAGCAAGCCATGCCTCCCAGTCCATCACAAACTCCTGGAGTTTACTCAAACTCATGTCCATCGAGTCGGTGATGCCATCCAGCCATCTCATCCTCTGTCGTCCTCTGCTCCTCCTGCCTCCAATCCCTCCCAGCATCAGGGTCTTCTCCAGTGAGTCAACTCTTCACATGAGGTGGCCAAAGTACTGGAGTTTCAGCTTTAACATCAGTCCATCCAATGAACACCCAGGACTGATCTCCTTTAGGATGGACTGGTTGGATCTCCTTGCAGTCCAAGGGACTCTCAAGAGTCTTCTCCAACACCACAGTTCAAAAGCATCAATTCTTTGGTGCTCACCTTTCTTCACAGTCCAACTCTCAACATCCATACATGACCACTGGAAAAAACATAACCTTGACCAGACAGACCTTTGTTGGCAAAGTAATGTCTCTGCTTTTTGATATGCTGTCTGGGTTGGTCATAGCTTTCCTTCCAAGAGGTAAGCGTCTTTTAATTGTATGGGTGCAATCACCATCTGCAGTGATTTTGGAGCCCCAAAAAATAAAGTCTGCCACTGTTTCCACTGTTTCCCCATCTATTTCCCATGAAGTGATGGGACCCGATGACATGATCTTAGTTTTCTGAATGTTGAGCTTTAAGCCAACTTTTTCGCTCTCCACTTTCACTTTCATCAATAGGATTTTAGGTCCTCTTCACTTTCTGCCATAAGGGTGGTGTCATCTGCATATCTGAGGTTATTGATATTTCTCCCCATAATCTTGATTCCAGTTTGTGCTTCATCCAGCCCAGCGTTTCTCATGATCTCCATATAAGTTAAATAAGCCGGGTGACAATGTACAGCCTTGACATACTCCTTTTCCTATTTGGAACCAGTCTGTTGTCCCATGTCCAGTTCTAACTGTTGCTTCCTGACCTGCATACAAGGTTTCTCAAGAGGCAGGTCAGGTGGTCTGGTATTCCCATCTCTTTCAGAATTTTTCACAGTTTATTGTGACCTACACAGTCAAAGGTTTGGCATAGTCAATAAATCAGAAATAGACGTTTTCCTGGAACTCTCTTGACTTTTTGATGATCTAGCGGATGTTGGCAATTTGATCTCTAGCTCCTCTGCCTTTTCTAAAACCCGCTTGAACATCTGGAAGTTCTCGGTTCACGTATTGCTGAAGCTTGGCTTGGAGAATTTTGAGCATTACTTTACTAGCGTGTAGGATGAGTGCAATTGTGCAGTAGTTTGAACATTCTTTGGGATTGCCTTTCTTAGGGATTGGAATGAAAACTGACCTTTTCCAGTCTGGTGGCCACTGCTGGGTTTTCCAAATTTGCTGGCATATTGAGTGCAGCACTTTCACAGCATCATCTTTCAGGATTTGAAATAGCTCAACTGGAATTCCATCACATCCACTAGCTTTGATTGTAGTGATGCTTTCTAAGGCCCACTTGACTTAACATTCCAGAATGTCTGGCTCTAGGTGTGTAATCACACCATCGTGATTATCTGGGTGGTGGAGATCTTTTTTCTACAGTTCTTCTGTGTATTCTTGCCACCTCTTCTTAATATCTTCTGCTTCTGTTAGGTCCATACCATTTCTGTCCTTTATCAAACCCATCTTTGCACGGAATATTCCCTTGGTATCTCTAATTTTCTTGAAGAGATCTCTAGTCTTCCCCATTCTACTGTTTTCCTCTATTTCTTTGCATTGATCGCTGAGGAAGGCTTTCTTATCTCTCCTTGCTATTCTTTGGAACTCTGCATTCAAATGGGTATATCTTTCCTTTTCTCCTTTGCTTTTTGCTTCTCTTCTTTTCACAGCTATTTGTAAGGCCTCCTCAGACAAACATTTTGCCTTTTTGCATTTCTTTACCATGGGGATGGTTTCGATCTCTGTCTCCTGTACAAATGTCACGAACCTCCATCCATAGTTCATCAGGCTCTCTGTCTATCAGATCTAGTCCCTTAAATCTATTTCTCACTTCCACTGTATAGTCATAAGGGATTTGATTTAGGTCATATCTGAATGGTCTAGTGGTTTCCCCTACTTTCTTCAGTTTAAGTCTGAATTTGGCAATAAGGAGTTCATGATCTGAGCCACAGTCAGCTCCCAGTCTAGTTTTTGCTGACTATATAGAGCTTCTCCATCTTTGGCTGAGAAGAATATAATCAATCTGATTCCTGTGTTGACCATCTGGTGATGTCCATGTGTAGAGTCTTCTCTTGTGTTGTTGGAAGACGGTGTTTGCTATGACCAGTGCGTTCTCTTGGCAAAACTCTATTAGCCTTTGTCCTGCTTCATTCCGTACTCCAAGGCCAAATTTGCCTGTTACTCCAGGTGTTTCTTGACTTCCTACTTTTGCATTCCAGTCACCCCAAATGAAAAGGACATCTTTTTTTGGGTATTAGTTCTAAAAGGTTTTGTAGGTCTTCATAGAACTGTTCAACTTGAGCTTCTTCAGCATACTGGTTGCGGCATAGGCTTGGATTACCATGATATTGAATGGTTTGCCTTGGAAACAAACAAATATCATTCTGTCATTTTTGAGATTGCAACCAAGTACTGCATTTTAGACTCTTTTGTTGACCATGATGGCTACTCCATTTCTTCTAAGGGATTCCTGCCTACGGTAGTCGATATAATGGTCGACTGAGTTAAATTCACCCATTCCACTCCATTTTGGTTCGCTGATTCCTAGAATGTCGACATTCAATCTTGCCATCTCCTGTTTGACCACTTCCAATTTGCCTTGATTCATGGACCTAACATCCCAGGTTCATATGCAATATTGCTCTTTACAGCATCGGACCTTGCTTCTATCACCAGTCACATCCACAACTGGGTATTGTTTTTGCTTTGGCTCCATCCCTTCATTCTTTCTGGAGTTATTTCTCCACTGATCTCCAGTAGCATATTGGGCACCTACTGACCTGGGGAGTTCCTCTTTCAGTATCCTATCATTTTGCCTTTTCATATTGTTCATGGGGTTCTCAAGGCAAGAATACTGAAGTGGTTTGCCATTCCCTTCTCCAGTGGACCACATTCTGTCAGACCTCTGCACCATGACCGGTCAGTCTGGGGTGGCCCCACATGGCATGGCTTAGTTTCATTGAGCTAGACAAGACTGCTGTCCATTAGATCAGTTTGGCTAGTTTTCTGTGATTATGGTTTCAGTGTTTCTGCCCTGTGATGCCCTCTCACAACACCTACTGTCTTATTGGGTTCCTCTTACCTTGGAGAAGGTTACTTTCATACTAATTGCTCAAGGACTCTTCTCAAGATGCTTTCCCCGTTTCCTTGTCTTACATCATTATTTCTTTCTTTACTCTATCATTTCTTTTAGAATACAGATATAATTTGACCTGACTTCCCAGGTGGCAATACTAGTAAAGAACCCACCAGCCAATGCATAGACATAAGAGATGTGGGTTAGATCCCTGGGTTGGGAAGATACCCTGGAGGAGGGCATGGCAACCCATTCCAGTATTCTTGCCTGGAGAATCCCATGGATAGAGGAGCCTGGTGGGCTACGGTCCATGGAGTTGCAAAGTCGGACACGACTGAAGCAACTTAATAGGCACATGTATCATTTGACTATCCTATGAACAATCTTATGATTACATTTATTTGGAGGCAAAAATAAAAGGAGTGCCAAAAAACATAGTAACAAAGTTAAAATTATTTCAGTGTTAAAAAAAATCATGCAAAAATCCATAGCAAACAAAATATGTTATTGTTGTTCAGTCACCCAGTCATGTCTGACTCTTTGTGACCCCATGATCTATGGCATACCTGGCCTCCCTGTCCCTCACCATCCCCTGAATTTTTCCCAAGTTGATGTCCATTGCATTGGTGATACCATCCATCCATCTCATCCTCTCATGCCCTCTTCGTCTGTCCTCAGTCTTTCCCAGCATCAGGGACTTCTCCAGTGAGTCAGCTGTCTGCATAAGATGAGCAAAATACTGGAATTCAAACTTCAGCATTAGTCCTTCCAATGAGTATTCAGGGTTGATTTCCCTTAAGATTGACTTGTTTGATCTCCTTTTTGTCCAAAGGACTCTCACGAGTCTTCTCCAGCACCATAGTTTGAAGGCATCAGTTCTTCAGCACTCTGTCTTTTTTACGGTCCAACTCTGAAGACCCTATATGACCACCGGAAAAGCCATAGTCTTGACTATACAAACCTTTGTTAGCAAAGTGATGTCTTGGCTTTTCAACACACTGTCTATGTTTGTTATAAATTTCCTCCTAAGAAGCAAACATCTGATTTCATGGCTGCAGTCACCATTTGCAGTGATTTTAGAACCCAAGAAGAGGAAATATGTCTCTACTTCCACCTTTTGCCCCCTCTATTTGCCATGAAGTAATGCGGCCAGATGCCATGATCTTAGTTTTTTTAATATTTAGTTTTAATATTTAGTTGTCACTCTCCTCCTTCACCTTCATCAAGAGGCTCTTCAGTTCCTCTTTGCTTTCTGCCATTAAAGGTGGTATCATCTGTGTATCTGAGATTGTTGATGTCTCTCCCACCTACCTTGATTTTAGCTTGCAACTCATCCAGCCTAGCATTTCTCATGATGTGCTCAGCATAGAAATTAAACAAACAGGGTGACAACAGAAATCCCTGTCAAACTCCTTTCTCAATCTTGAACCAATCAGTTGTTCCATACAGAGCTCTAACTGTTGCTTCTTGAGCCACGTATAGGTTTCTCATGAGACAGATAAGATGGTCTGGTATTCCCATCTCTTTAAGATCTTTCCACAGTTTATTGTGATCCACACAGTCAAAGGTTTTGGCATAATCAATGAAGCAGAGGTAGATTTTTTTTGGAATTCCCTAGCTTTCCCTGTGATCCAGCAAATGTTGCCAATTTGATCTCTGGTTCCTCTTCCTTTTCTAAATACAGCTTGGACATCTGGAAGTTCTTGGTTCACATAATGCTGAAGCCTAGCATGTGAGATTTTAAGCTTGACATTACTAGCATGGGCAATGAATGTACTTGTCCAATGGCAAACAAAACATGTAATTATAAATAAAAACAGAACCAACATTACTAACATTTATTTTTGTCTTAAACTCTAATATGGCTATGGATGGCAGTGCCAGGAAACAGTCCTCTTTGTGCTCAGTCTCTTCAGTCATGTCTGACTCTTTTTGACCCCATGGACTATAGCCCACCAGGCTCTTCTCTCCATGAGATTTTCCTGGCAAGAATACTGGAGTGGGTTGCCATTTCCTCCTCCAGGGTTTCTTTCTCATCCAGGGATCAAACTTCCTGCATCTACTGTATTGCAAGAGGATTCTTTACCACCGAGTCACTGGGAAAACCCTCTCTAATCTCTCCTATTTTCTATATATGTGTTCTCTTTATATAATCTTTATATGGCTCACAGTTTAGAAAAGCATCTATGTTGGTGGGTCCCAGATTATGTTTCCAACCTGAAGCATTCTCCTGAAATATGGAATATATAGCTGCATATTCAAAATCTTAACTTGAATATTGAATGTATGCTAAGTTGAGAGCAGTGAACACACAGAATCATAACTATTTTTCTTATCCTTTAAGTCATTTTATTATTATGTATGTTTTTATATTGTAATTTTTAGACATTCCATTTGGGGTTGGCTAATGAAATGTATTATGGTTTGATACATAGGAAACTCATGACAGTAAATAATTGTCACGAGTTTAAAATGACCTGGGTAACCGAAACCTCATTGAATTCACCTGTTACTACACTTTTTTGCCTTTAATTTAGTCACATTGTATCCATGATTTTTGTTATGTGTTTTATGCCCTTTTCCTCTGTGTTTATTTGCTCTTGGATCCTATACAGATTTACTCTTAATCTCAAGTAATTTTGTTTCTTTATTTCTACTCATTTCTTAAATTTTACAACATTTATTTTCAATCTTCCTTTTCTCCAATCCCCTCATTTTTAAGTTTAAAAATTTTAATTTACTTTGTTCTTTCAAAACTATACTAAATTTCTTAGTATCTTTAGTTATTTTAAAAATATGAGATTGTAATTTTTATCTATTCTTTAGGCATGTCTTCTTGAATACTCTCATTGTTAGTAGAGTTAAAATTTTGGTATTATCTTTAATCTTCTAAAGAGTTTGTAGGGGATTTGACTGCAACCTTTTTAAGTTGCTGAATTTTTCATGAGTGTGAGTTACCCTATAATTTTAGAAGAGAGACTGGGCCAAGACAGGTGTTTATAGAAATCAGGCTTCAAGAGCTTTCTCTACTTTTGGGTTCAGAAGGTAACTGGCAAAAAAATCATACATTCTAACTGTCTTCTATATTTATTTCTCTTGCTTTTATCTGAACATTCACTTCCATTCCTTCTATTATAACTCTCCTAAATAATTTGAATTTCTCTCCCAACATTTCCTTGTGAGTGGTAAGAGTATTATATGAAAGGGAGTCTAAGTTTGTTAATGTTTGTGTGTATGGAGTGCTCCAAAACTCCATGTAGATGATATTACATCATTGTCCTCTTGCACTGACTTGAAAATTAAGTCCTAATCGTTGATTTTCTGTTGCTAAGTCATGTTCAGCTCTTTGTGACCCCATGGACTGCAGCATGCCAGTCTTCCTTGTCCTTCACTATTTCCTGGAGTTTGCTCAAATTCATGTCCATTGAGTTGATAATGCTATCTAACCATCTATCATCCTCTGCTGCTCCCTTCTCCGTTTGCCTTCAAACTTTCTCGGCATCACGGTCTTTTCCAATGAGTTAGCTCTTCACATCAGGTGGCCAAAGTATTGGAGCTTTAGCTTCAGCATCAGTCTTTCCAATGAATAATCCAGGTTTATTTCCTTTAGGTTGGTTTGATCTCCTCGCTGTCCAAAAGACTATCAAGAGTCTTCTCCAGAACCACAGTTTGAAAGCAACAATTCTTCAGTGCTCAGTCTTCTTTAGGGTCCTATTCTCCCAACTGTACATGACTACTAGAAAAACCATAGCTTTAACTATATGAACTTTTAGCAAAGTAATGTCTGCTTTTTAATACAATGTCTAGGTTTGTCATGTCTTTCATTCTAAGGAGCAAGCATCTTTGAATTTCATGGCTGCAGTTACCATCAGCAGTGATTTTGGAGCCCAAGAAAATAAAATCTATCACTTCTTCCACTTTTTCCCCTTCTATTTGCCTTAAAGTGATGGGACCAAATGCCATGATCTTAGTTTTCTGAATGTTGAGTTTTAAGCCAGCTTTTTCACCCTCCTCTTTCACCCTCATAAAGAGGCTCTTTAGTTTCTCTCTGCTTTCTCTTATTAGAGTGGTATCATCTGCATATCTGAGGTTGATGACATTTCACCTGGCAATCTTGATTCTCCCTTTTAGTTTATCCAGTAAGACATTTCTCATGATGTACTCTGCATAAAAGTTAAATAAACAAGGTGACAATATACAGCCTTGATGTACTCCTTTCCCAATTTTGAGTCAATTGTTCCATGTAAAGTTCTAACTGTTGCTTCTTGAATCCCATATAGGTTTCTCAGGAGACAGGCATGGTGGTCTGGTATTTCCATCTCTTTAAGAATGTTTCAGTTTGTTGTGATCCACAAGTCAAAGGCTTTAGCATAAAATAACAGAGAAGCAGATATTTTTCTGGAATTCCCTTACTTTTTCTATGATCCAATGAATGTTGGTAAGTTGATCTCTGGTTTGTCTGCCTTTTCAAAACCCAACTTCTATGTATGGAACTTCTAACTGAAACCTAACTTGAAGGATTTTGAGTATATTGTTACTCACATGTGAAATGAGTGCAATTGTATGATAGTCTGAACATTCTTTGGTACTGCCCTTCTTTGGGATTGGAATGAAAACTGACCTTTTCCAGTCCTGTGGCCACTGCTGAGTTTTCCAAATTTGCTGACATATTGAGTGTAGCACTTTCATGGCATCATCTCTTAGGATTTTAAGTAGCTCAATGGGAATTCCATCACCTCCAATAGCTTTGTTTGTATTAATGCTTCATAAGGCCCACTTGATTTCATTCTCTAGGATATCTGGCTCTAGATAAGGGACCACACCATCATGGTTATCTGAGTCATTAAGACATTTCTTGTACAGTTCTTCTGTGTATTCTTGCCACCTCTTTTTAATCTCTTCTGCTTCTGTTAGGTCCTTACCATTTCTGTCCTTTATCTTGCCCATGCTCCCAAGAAATGTTCTAATACAAAAGATGACATATTTGGTCCTAATAGAGTAGATTCCATATTTAGATTGACCCAATGGAATTTCAAATTTGGTGTTCTGCTGTAAGTATAGGCATTATGAACAGTTGCTTTCCTTTTCCTTCCTCCTACATTGTTGCTGGTACCACACATATCACAGAGGCTATCAGTGGCTTCAAGTTCACAAACATAACTTCAAAATTTTTTGGCCAGACTTTTAAAATTTTTATTGACATAGAGTTGATTTGCAATGCTGTCTTAGTTTCAGGTGTAGCAAGGTGTGTGTATGTGTGTATGTGTGTGTACATATATTCTTTTTCAGATTCTTTTCCCTTATAGGGAAAAGATAGCCTAAGTGACACATGTGGAGAGAAGAGTAAAGTTTAGACAAAGGGTGATAAGTAACCCCTCCAGAATAGCTGTGAACTCTTAGGAGGACTAAAGATGAGGCTAAACCTTTCCACACTCCATCCATTGATGCTACTCACTCCTTTACGAAAAACACATCTAAATACCTTCCTCTAAACATGTATCTTGTCCCAAAACTTTCTAAGGACAGTGAATATATTGTACCATCTTTTTGTTGTTGTTGTTGTTGTTCAAGCACCTACTTGGAATGAAAAAGCTTTTAAAAAGTTGGTTTGATAGCCTGTTTGCTGCATCTTGAAGTTAAAACACGTCACCTCTCTGGAGTAAGGTTTGATTTTGTTGGCTCCACTTAAAAGTATAAATTTTAAGCAAATTCTTCTGCTTGCCCTCAAGATTTTTTTTTTCTTTCTGAAAACTTTTTTCTATTTCCTACATCATTTCTTCCCTTTGATTTTTGTGCCACCGCTTGGTAAGTTCTGGTTTCCGTATTCTTTTGGCTTCTTACCTCAGAGGACTATGCACACAAACATCCAAGAGAAGAAATCAGAAACTAAATTTAGTTTTACTTGTTCCTCATCCTATATTTTACAGATTTTGTATGCTTATCTTGTAGTACGTTTTAGAGAATTAATGGGTAAGAGAAAAAAAAAAGGCCTTTTAATGCTTTCATTGTACTTGGAAACAATAATCTTAACATTGTTAATTAATTCCTCTTTTAAGATTTAGAATTTAATAATTTAGCCTTGACTTTTCACCTTCTTTACTTCATGAACTGGAAAAGATGATAGATTAATAATGCTGACCTATTTAGCACTCTTTAATTTATTTTGCAGTTAAATGTAATCAGCTTTTGAAAAGTGTTTATGATTTGCATAATTGCCAGAGTACTAAGAACTATGTTTTCAGCATTCGTTTTCAGTTTTTATCAGTAGTCAATTTGACACTCAATTCCTTGATATTTTTCCTTCCTCTTGTGAACTTCCTATAAATAACATACATTTTGCTAATCAACTTCTTCAACATTATGGAAAACCATTTTCCGACAGGAACATTAGGAAAGAGCCAGATAATATTTGTGAGTGTTGGCCAGTGTTTGGTATGCTGAAAAGAGTAATGTTTTTTAGTTCATTAGGTCTGGTTCTGCATAAATCGCATTCTTCATCTGCTGGGTGTAAGATAGGTACACTTCAAGTGTTTAATACATATTGATTTTCTTCATGCTAGTTCTCCCCGATGAAAGGTTGTTGCTAAATCACGCAAAGACACCGGGGTTCTTGGCCTCCGCAGGAGAAAAATTCAATCCGGGGCCAGAGACAAGGCTTGATCACTCAAAGCTTTTGTGTAATAAAGTTTTATTAAAGTATAAAGGAGATAGAGAAATCTTCTGACATAGGCATCAGAAGGGGTTAGAAAGAGTACCCGCTTGCTAGTGTTAGCAATGGAGTTATATACTCTCCAATGAATCCAAAGAATGACTGGAGGTTGTAAAGACCTCACCAGACCTACTCTCATAATTTACATTTTAAGATAAAAGGATTAGCCAGAAGGTTTAATCCAGAGACTGTCCTCAGGCAGGATACATTATTGTTATATAATCCTAAAGAATGTAGAGGAAAAAAAAGTTTGTCCTTTCTTCCTCCTTGAGAATTCCAGACCCCTCTCTCCTTGGGGACCCCTAGACTTCTTATCAACCTGCCTAGGAAATGATCTCTCACCAGCAAATCAAGTCCACTTACCATACCCATGTCTTCATCACATGGTGAGCAGCTAAATCATGGAGGACATTTGACTGGAGGTTACTTTCTTCTCTGGGTTTCTCTGGTGGTTCAGAAGGTAAAGAATCTGACTGCAAAACAGGAGACCCACATTCAATCCCTCGGTCAGGAAAATCCCATGGAGAAGGGAATGGCTACCCACTCCTGTATTCTCGCCTGGAGAATTTCATGGACAGAGGAGCCTGGTGGGTTACAGTCCATGGGGTTACAGTCCATGGGGTTGCAAAGAGTCAGACTTGATTGAGCGAGTAACACTAACTAACTAACTACTTTCTCCTTTACTACTACCCCAAGCAGCCCAAGCCATCAACTCTCACCAAGACTTGTTGATTTTATTTTAAATATTTTTAAATATCATCAATTTCTGTTCATCCTAACAGGTAACGTCAACTTCCTTTTGCTATGATTTTTCAATAGCTTCTTAACCAGTTTCACTGTTTCCATCTTTGATTCTCTAATGCTTATTATCATCATTAGAGCAGCAGTTATTCTCCTAAAATGTAAGGACTTATATTTCTCCCTGAAATATTCCAGTGGTATTCTTTTTCATTTTGAGTCAAGTTCAGTCTTTATTGTTGCTTCTGTGACTTTTAATAAACTGAAATCTACCGAAATAACACCTTTCACTACTTAAAATCTTCCCACTCCCAGCCACCTACCACCCATAGCCGTAAGATGCTGCAGACATTACTGAATCTCTTTCACTGCTTCCAACATTTCTTATTTATCTGTCAACTTAGAATCTTTGTAAATTTTGTTATCTCTCCATGGAAAATTATCACATCTTTTTGTTTTACACATGCTTCCTCTCAAGGTTACATACTTCCCATCTCTGCCATGCTTGTTATCTCAATTCTCATATATTAATATTCATTCCCTGTGGCTAAATTCATAGGTTGGCCTCCTTTCTAGAACATTGGTGTTAGCTTATCCATCCACTTCTATTTCCATGTCCTGTCATCATACTAATTCCAGTGATATACATCTGTTACCTTCATTCCCACATTAGCTTTCTTGTTGGCCTCTCATTGTTACTCCTGTCCCTCTGCAATCCCATATAGTCAGCAACCATAAGAGTCTTGCAGAAATGTAAATCTGGTCTTATTACAGATCCCTGCTTAAAAATTATTCCTGCTGTCTCCTAAAATAAATCAAAGCAAAAATAAATAAATTGGACCTAGTTGACCTTAAAAGATGTTGCATAGCAAAGGAAACCACCAACAAAGTGGAAAGACAACCTACAGCATAGGAGGAAATATTTTCAAATGATATGACTAATAAGGGTTAATATGCAACCTACATAAACATGGGAAAAACAAGCAACCCAATTTAAAACAAGAGCAGAAGAATGGAATAGACATTTTTCCAAAGAGAAAGTGTAGACAACCAACAGGCACATGCAAAGATACTGAATGTACTAATCAATAAGGAAATCCAAATCAAAACCACAATGAGGTATCACCTCACACCTGTCAGAATGACTCTCAATGAAAAGAACATGAATAAAAAACTTTGGAGAGAATATGGAGAAGGAAATCCTTATACACTGTTGATGGGAATGTAAGTTGGTGAAGCCACTGTGGAAAACAGTATGAAGTATTCTCAAAAAGCTGAAAATAGAACAACCATATGACCTAGCAATTCAACTTCTGGGCATATATCCAAAAAACCCAAAACATTACTTGGGAGAGTTACACGCACCTCAGTGCTATAGCAGCATTAGTTACAATTGCCAAGGTACTGAAGCAACCTAAATTTCCATTAGCACTTAGGAGAAAGATAAGTTGATAAAGAAGATGTGGTATAAACATACAATGGAATGTTACTTAGCCATACAAACAAATGAAATTTTGCCATTTGCAGCAATGTGGATGGAATTGGAGGGCATTATGCTTGGTGGGATAAATCAGGTAAAGAAAGTCAAATACTGTATGATATCACTTGCACTTGCAATGCAAAAAATTCAATGAAATAGTGAGCAAAAAAGGAGCAGACTTACAGATATTGAGAAAAAAACTAGTGGTTAACCAGTAGAGAGAAGGGAGGGGCAACTTAAGGGTGGTGGTGGTGATGTAGTCACTAAGTCGTGTCTGACTATGGTGACCCCATGGACTGTAGCTTGCTAGGCTTCTCTGACCATGGGATTCACCAGGCAAGGATACTGGAGTGGGTTGCCATTTCTTTCTCCAAACTTAAGGGTAGGGAAGTGGGAAGTACAAACAGTGGAAGTAAGTTAGGCCATGAGGATGTAGTGTACCACATGAGGAATATAACCAATATTTTGTAATAACTATAAATGGTGTTTCAGTTCAGTTCAGTCACTCAGTCACGTCCAATTCTTTGTGACCCAATGGACTGCAGCACACCAGGCTTCCCTGTCCATCACCAACTTCCAGAGCTTACTCAAACTCATGTCCATAGAGTCAGGGATGCCATCCAACCATATCATCCTCTGTTGTCCCCTTAGCCTCCTGCCTTCAATCTTTCCCAGCAACAGGGTCTTTTCCAATGAGTCAGTTCTTCACATCAGGTGGCCAAAGTTTTGGAGTTTTGGCTTCAGCATCAATCCTTCCAATGAATATTCAGGATTGATTTCCTTTAGGATGGACAGGTTGGGTCTCCTTGCCATCCAAGGGACTCTCAAGAGTCTTCTCCAATACCACAGTTCAAAAACATCAATTCTTTGATGCTCAGCTTTCTTTATAGCCCAACTCTCACAACCACACATGACTTCTGGAAAAAATCACAGCTTTGACTAGGTGGACCTTTCTTGGCAAAATAATGTCTCTGCTTTTTAATATGCTGTCTAGTTTGATCATAGCTTTTCTTCCAAGGAATAAGCATCTTTTAATTTCATGGCTGCAGTCATCATCTGCAGTGATTTTGGAGCACCAAAAAATAAAATCGGACACTGTTTTCATTGTTTCCCCATCTATTTGCCATGAAGTGATGGGATGGGACAAGGTGCCATGATCTTCGTTTTCTGAATGTTGAGTTTTAAGCCAACGTTTTCATTCTCCTCTTTCACTTTCAAGAGACTCTTTAGTTCTTCTTTGCTTTCTGCCATAAGGGTGGTGTAACCTGCCTATATGAGGTTATTTATATTTCTCCTGGCAATCTTGATTCCAGCTTGTGCTTCATCCAGCCTGGCATTTCTCAAGATGTACTATGCATATAAGTTAAATAAGCAGTATGAAACATACAGCCTCGACGTCCTTCTTTCTCAATTTGGAACCAGTCTGTTGCTCCATGTCCAGTTCTAACTATTACTTCTTGACTTGCATACAGATTTCTCAGGAGGCATGTCAGGTGGTCTCTTATTCCCATCTATTTCAGAATTTTCCAGTTTGTTGTGATCCACACAGTCAAAGGCTTTGGCATAGTCAAAAAAGCAGAGGTAGATGTTTTTCTGGAATTCTCTTGCATTTTTAATGATTCAATGTATGTTGGCAATTTGACCTCTGGTTCCTCTGCCTTTTCTACGTCCAACTTGAACATCTAGAAGTTCATGGTTCATGTACTGTTGAAGCCTGGCTTGGAGAATTTTGAGCATTACTTTACTAGCATGTGAGATGAGTGCAATTGTGCGGTAGTTTGAACATTCTTTGTCATTGCCTTTTTTAGGCATTGAAATGAAAACTTACCTTTTCCACTCCTGTGGCACTGCTGAGTTTTCCAGGTTTGCTGGCATATTGAGAGCAGCACTTTCACAGCATCATCTTTCAGGATGTGAATTAGCTCAACTGGAATTCCATCACCTCCACTAGCTTTGTTCATAGTGATTCTTCCTAAGCCCCACTTGACTTCACAGTCCAGGATGTCTGGCTCTAGGTGAGTGATCACACCGTCTTGGTTATCTGAGTCATGAAGATCTTTTTTGTATAGTTCCTCTGTGTATTCTTGCCACCTCTTCTCAATATCTTCTCCTTCTGTTAGGTCCATAACATATAAAAATGGTGTTTAATCTTTAAAAATTATATGACAAATGAAAAACAAACAATTCTTGCTGTTCTATCTCATATTGTCCATTTTCTTCACATATTTCCTGCATATCCATTTCAGAATACACAATCCTCCCATGTAACTTCTTTGCATGCCTTCACCACTATACTATAAACTGTGCCAAGGGAAAACACTTGTCTTCTTTTTGACATCCATATACCCAGAAATCAACACATAGAAGGTGCTCAGTAAACACTGCTGAATGGCTTTAGTGAATAAACAATTCTTAATCTCTGTTACCAGCAAAGTTCTAGCAAAATGAAAGTTCTCTACAAATTTGGTTAAATAAAATAAATCTCTTTTTAAAGAAACATTTGTCAATAGTTTCAGGAAGTTCAAATTGATGCTAAAATTTCCCATTCTACCCTCACTCCCACTGAAACCAATTCCAAAGAAATTATTTTCAATCATAATTCTAAGCAATTAAAACTTGTGACTCTGGCAGGCCTCACTGTGAACTGCAGTCTGACCACCCTGGGTTCCTGGTTCAAAGCTAATCCAGTAGAAAGTTTTGGCATAAGCTTGTTCAGAACCAGTTCATATCAAGCATTGTATGTCTGTTGTCAAAAGTTGAAAGCTATTTCTCATTGACATATCTATTTTTGACACCTTCACCAAAATGATCTATAGCCACATAGGGATAAATATACATATTTCTTGGGTTGGGCACATGCCCTGGAGAAGGGAATGGCAACCCACTCCAGGATTCTTACCTGGAGAATTCCGTGGACAGAGGAGCCTGGCAGGCTACAGTTATGGGGTGGCAAAAAGTTGGACACGGCCGAGCAACACACACACACACACACACACACACACACACACACACACACATACATATTTGCAACTAACAATTTCTAATGAACGCTAATTTTTCTTGCCATTGACAGAGGACAACATCTGTACTTAAGAACAGTGGTTAACCCACCTATGGGCACCTTATATTTGACATGGAATTAAGAATATACAATGGAGAAAAGATAGTCTCTTCAATAAGTGAAAACTGGACAGCTATGTGTTAAAAAAAATGAAATTAGAATACTTTCTAATACCGTACATAAAAATAAATTCAAAATGGATTAAAGACCTAAACATAAGGCCAGAAACCATAAAACTCAGAGAGGAAAACAGGGAGAACACTTTTTGAGACAAATCACAACAAGATCTTCTATGATCCACCTCCTAGATTAACTGAAATAAAAACAAAACTAAACAAATGGGACCTAATAAACTTAAAAGCTTTTACACAGCAAAAGAAACCATAAACAGGATGAAAAGACAACCCTCAGAATGGGAGAAAGCAATTACAAATGAAGCAACTGACAAAGGATTAATTTCCAGAGTATGCAAGCAGCTCATGCAGCTCAACATCAGAAAAAGAAACAACCCAATCAAAAAAATGGGTAGAAGACGTAAACAGACATTTCTCTAAGAAGACATCCAGATGGCTAATAAACACATGAAAAAATGCTCAACATTACAACCCCACTACTGGACACAAACCTTGAGAAAACCATAATTGAAAAGTTCATTGCTGCACTATTTACAATAGCTAAGACATGGAAACTATCTAGATGTCCATCAAAAGATGAATGGATAAAGAAGTGTGGTACATATATTCAATGGAATATTACTTACCATAGAAAGGAACGAATGTGTTAGTTATTTAGTTAGTTAGTTAGAATAAACGAATTTATTCTAGTGACATGAATAAATCTAGAGCCTGTTATACAGAATGAATTAAGTCAGAAAGAGAAAAACAAATGCTGTATATTAACACTTAATATATATGGAATCTTGAAAAATGGTACTGATGAACCTATTTTCATAAAGACCCAGACTTAGAGAGTTATGGTCACAGCAGGGGAAGGAGAGGGTGGGACAAATTGTGAAAGTGGCATTAAGATATATACATTACCACGTGTAAAATAGATAGCTAATGGGAATTTGCTGTATAGTGCAGGGAACACAGCCTGGTGCCCTTTGACAGTCTAGACTGGTGGGAAGGGGTAGGAGATGGGAGGGAAGTTCAAGAGGGAGGGGATATGTGTATATCTATGGCTGATTTATGTTGATGTATGGCAGAAACCAACACAACATTGTAAAGCAATTATCCTCCAATTAAAAATAAATAAATACTAGTGGTTAATTCACAGACACAGAAAACAAACTTACAAAACAAACAAAGGGGAAAGAAAGCGGGAGTTAGCAGATACAAAATACCATACATAAAATAGATAAACAGCAAGCTCCTACTGTATTAGACAGGGAAATATAGTCAATATATTTTAATAAATCACAACGACCATAATGGAAAAGACTATGGAAAAGGATAAATATAACTATCATTTTGCTGAGCACCAGACATTAACACACTGTAAATCAATTATACTTAAAAAATAAGAGTGATTAATTAACTTCTCACATTTCATTCATCAAGGTAAGATCACCAAATCATTTATTTAAAAGGAAAGATTTTAACTTTAAATGCAAATCATCCGTTTGTATAAGATTAAAAAATAAAAATCTTTTTAAAAGGCCATATTTTTAAAGCTAGTTGAAGTAGTAGTATAAAGAGTAGAGGCGGTCCTAAGATGGTGGAGGAATAGGAAGGGGAGACCACTTTCTCCCCCACAAATTTATCGAAAGAACATTTGAATGCTGAGCAAATTCCACAGAACAACTTCTGAATGCTGGCAGAAGACATCAGGCACCCAGAAAGGCAGTCCATTGTCTTCAAAAGGAGGTAGGACAAAATAAAAAAGATAAAAAGAGGGACAAAAGAGTTAGGAACGGAGATCCGTCCCGGGAAGGGTGTCTTAAAAAAGACAGACGTTTCCAAACATCAGGAAACACTCAGTCCGTGGGTCTGTGGTGAGCCTTGGAATCTCAGAAGGCATAATAACCAGGAGGAAAAATAAACAAATAATTAAAATCCACAGATTATGTGCCTAACAGCAACTCCCAGCGAAGCAGCAGCCAGAGGCTCGTATCCCCCACTAGCAAGCGGGGGAGGGACAGGAAGGAGGGAGCGGGCTGCATTGCTTAGGGTAAGGACTGGGCCTGAATGCCCTGAGGCCAATCTGAGGGAACTAGCTTGAGATAGCAACCCAGACTGTGGGATAGCTACCCCGCAAACCCGCGAAAAGCGAAAAGCCCTAACCTAGGACACCGCCAGGCATGCTCACAGAACAAAGGACTGAGCAGAGCTAGCTAACTGACTTCAGACTGGCCCATCTCCCTCCAGAGACAGGGGAGGGCAGCCAGAAGCAGAAGGGGGCAATCGTGGCCCCCGAGAGGCCTCCTATACCAAACTGCAAGGAGACTTCTCTGCTAACCAAGACGTCTTGGGATTCTGGATGATTGACATCTGCAGGGAGGGTCGCAGCCAGAGACCAGCTCCCCAGAATAGACACATGGCACACCTAAGAAGGCGCGCCCATTATACACCCAGAAAACCAACCGGGGAGGGGATAAGCCACAGCCTTCAACTGGGGGTGACTACACGCACCAAGCACCTGGTCACTTGAGCTGCTCGGACCTGGGACGGGTGCAAAATGCAGGCCCAACCAAGTCTGCACCTTTGTGGAATACCCGAGAACCTGAACCTGAGGGGCTTAGACCTGGGAAGTGCATGTAAACCAGGGCCCGCATCAGATAGTTTCCAGCAGAGCAACCTGGAGTCTGAACAGTGTAGACTGGGAAAGCTCACACGCTGTGAGTGGGGGCAAACCCAGTGTGGCTGAATCACTGTGAGTACACACAAGTGATATTTGTTCACAGTGTTCCTCCCTCCCCAAAGCACAACTGAACAAGCAAGCCTAAAAAAAGGTGACCACCACTCGCCCCTTGTGTCAGGGTGGAAATTAGACACTGAAGAGACCAGCAAACAGAAGCTAAAATAAACAGAGGGAACCGCTTTGGAAGTGACAGGTGCAACAGATTAAAACCCTGTAGTTAACACTGACTACATAGGAAGGGGCCTATAAGCCTTGAGAAGACAAGCCAAACCAAGGAATTATCTGAAGATGAACTGACCTACACTGTCTACAACAGCTTCAGAGAAAGTCTTAGATATATTTTTACTACTATAATTTTTTAAATTAAAAAAATTATTTTATTTTTTAATTATTTTATTTTTATTTTTTATTTTTTAAGTCCCCATTACTCCTTTAATTTTCATTTTATAACCTACTATTACCTTGCAAAAAAAGACCCTATTTTTAAAACAAACTTCATATATATATATATATTATAATTTCTGTGATTTTGTTTTCTATTTGTTTGTTTGTTTTATTTATTTTTTTAATATTGTATTTTTGGGAATCTAACCTCTATTTAAGATTTTTAATCTTTGCCTTTTGGTATTTGCTATCAACTTTCTACCTTTAAGAACCCAATCTTCAGTACCCATTTTTACTTGGGAGCGGGATCACTGGCCTGATTGCTCTCTCCCCCTTTTGACTCTCTTTTTCCCCACCAGGTTGCGTCTATCTCCCCCCACCCCCTTTTCTTCTCTACCCAACTCAGTGAATCTCTTTGTGTGTTCTGGGCTGTGGACAACACTTAGGGAATTGATTACTGGCTGGATCTGTCTCCCTCCTTTTGATTCCCCCTTTTATCCTCCTGGCCAGCTCTGTCTCCTTCCTCCCTCTGCTCCTCTCTGTGTAACTCCGTGAACATCTCTGAGGGGTCCAGACTGTAGAGAACACATAGGGAAGTGATTACTGGCCAGCTTCCCCTCTCCCCTTTTGATTTCCCCTCTCCTCCTCCTGGTCACCTCCAACTCCTTCTCCCCTCTTCTTTTCTCCATGTAACTCTGTGTACCTCTCCAGGTGTCCCTCACTTTGGAGAAACTTCATCATTAACCGAGATGTTTTATCATCAGTGCTGTATAGATGGAGAAGTCTTGAGGCTACTGTAAGAATAAGACTCAAAACCAGAGGCAGGAGGCTTAGGTTCAAATCCTGAGAATACCAGAGAACTCCTGAATCCAAGGAGCATTAAACAATAGAAGCTCATCAAATGCCTCCATACCTACACTGAAACCTAGCACCACCCAAGGGCCAACAAGCTCCAGAGCAAAACATACCACACAAATTCTCCAGCAACACAGGAACATAACCCTGAGCCTCAATATACACACTGACCAAAGTCACACACCAAACCCACTGACATCTCAAAACTTATTACTGGACACTTCATTGCACTCCAGAGAGAAGAAATCCAGTTCCACCCACCAGAACACCAACACAAGCTTCCCTAACCAGAAAACCTTGACAAGCCACCCGTCCAACCCCACCCACAGTGAGGAACCTCCACAATAAAGAGGAGCCACTAACTGCCATAATACAGAAAGGCCACCCCAAACAAAGCAATATAAACAAGATGAAAACACAGAGAAATACCCAGCAGGTAAAGGAACAGGATAAATGCTCACCAAACCAAACAAAAGAGGAAGAGGTAGGGAATCTACCTGATAAAGAATTCCAAATAATAATAATGAAAATGATCCAAAATCTTGAAAACAAAATGGAGTTACAGATAAATAACCTGGAGACAAGGATCTAGAAGATACAAGAAAGGTTTAACAAGGACCTACAAGAAATTAAAAAAGAGTTAATATATAATGAATAATGCAATAAATGCGATCAAAAACTCTCTGGAGGGAACCAACAGTAAAATAACGGAGGCAGAAGATAGGATAAGTGGGGTAGAAGATAGAATGGTAGAAATAAATAAAACAGGACAAAAGAAAAAAGAATTAAAAGAAATGAGGACAATCTCAGAGACCTCTGGGACAATGTTAAATGCCCCAACATTCGAATCATAGGAGTCCCAGAAGAAGAGGACAAAAAGAAAGACTATGAGAAAATACTTGAGGAGATAATAGTTGAAAGCGTCCCTAAAATGGGGAAGGAAATAGTCACCCAAGTCCAAGAAACCCAGAGAGTCCCAAACAGGGTAAATCCAAGGCAAAACACCCCAAGACACATTTTAATCAAACTAACAAAGATCAGACACAAAGAACAAGTATTAACAGCAGCAAGGGAAAAACAACAAATAACACGCAAGGGGATTCCCATAAGGAAAACAGCTGATCTTACAATAGAAACTCTTCAAGCCAGAAGGGAATGGCAGGACAGGCTTAAAGTGATGAAAGATAATAACCTAAAACCCAGATTACTGTACCCAGCAAGGATCTCATTCAAATATGAAGGAGAAATCAAAAGCTTTACAGACAAGCAAAAGCTGAGAGAATTCAGCACCACCAAACCAGCTCTACAACAAATGCTAAAGGATCTTCTCTAGACAGGAAACACAGAAAGGGTGTATAAACTCGAACCCAAAACAGTAAAGTAAATGGCAAAGGGATCATACTTATCAGTAATTACCTTAAATGTAAATGGATTGAATGCCCCAACCAAAAGACAAAGACTGGCTGAATGGATACATAAACAAGACATAAAACAATACATACGTTGTCCACAAGAGACCCACCTCGAAACAAGGGACACATACAGACTGAAAGTGAAGGGCTGGAAAAAGATATTCCATGCAAATAGAGACCAAAAGAAAGCAAGAGTAGCAATACTCATATCAGATAAAACAGACTTTAAAACAAAGGCTGTGAAAAGAGACAAGGAAGGACACTACATAATGATCAAAGGATCAATCCAAGAAGAATATATAACAATTATAAATATATATGGACCCAACATTGGAGCACCACAATATGTAAGACAAATGCTAACAAGTATGAAAGGGGAAATTAACAATAACACAGTGGGAGACTTTAATACTTCACTCACACCTATGGATAGATCAACTAAACAGAAAATTAACAAGGAAACACAAACTTTAAATGATACAGTAGACCAGTTAGACCTAATTGATATCTATAGGACATTTCACCCCAAAACAATCAATTTCACCTTTTTCTCAAGTGCACAGAGAATCTTCTCCCAGATAGATCATATCCTGGGCCATAAATCTAGCTGTGGTGAATTAAAAAAAATTGAAATCATTCCAAGTATCTTTCCTGATCACAGTTCAGTTAGATTAGATGTCAATTACAGGAGAAAAAACTATTAAAAATTCCAACATATGGAGGTTGAACAGCACACTGCTGAATAATCAACAAATCACAGAAGAAATAAAAAAAGAAATCAAAATATGCGTAGAAATGAATGAAAATGAAAACACAACAACCCAAAACCTATGGGATACTGTAAAAGCAGTGCTAAGGGGTAGGTTCATAGCAATACAGGCTTACCTTAAGAAACAAGAAAAAAGTCAAATAACCTAACTCTACACCTAAAGCAACTTGAAAAGGAAGAAATTATGAACTCCATAGTTAGCAGAAGGAAAGAAATCTTAAAAATTTGGGCAGAAATAAATGCAAAAGAAACAAAAGAGACCATAGCAAAAATCAACAAAACCAAAAGCGGGTTCTTCAAGGAGGTAAATAAAATTGACAAAACACTAGCCAGACTCATCAAGAAACAAAGGGGGAAAAATCAAATCAACAAAATTAGAAATGAAAAGGAAGAGATCACCACAAACAACATAGAAATACAAAGGATCATAAGAGACTATTATCAGCAACTATATGCCAATAAAATGGACAACTTGGAAGAAATGGACAAATTCTTAGAAAAGTACAACTTTACAAAATTGACCAGGAGGAAATAGAAAATCTCAACAGAACCATCGCAAGCATGGAAATTGAATCTGTAATCAGAAATCTTCCAACAAACAAAAGCCCAGGACCAGATGGCTTCACAGCTGAATTCTACCAAAAATTTAGAGAAAAACTAACACCTATCCTACTCAAACTCTTCCAGAAAATTGCAGAGGAAGGTAAACTTCCAAACTCATTCTATGAGGCCACCATCACCTTAATACCAAAACCTGACAAAGATGCCCCCTCAAAAGAAAACTACAGGCCAATATCACTGATGAACATAGATGCAAAAATCCTTAACAAAATTCTAGCTAACAGAATCCAACAACATATTAAAAAGATCATACATCATGATTGAGTGGGCTTTATCCCAGGGATGCAATGATTCCTCAATATCTGCAAACCAATCAATGTAATATACCACATTAACAAATTGAAAAATAAAAACCATATGATTATCTCAATAGATGCAGAGAAAGCCTTTGACAAAATTCAACATCCATTTATGATAAAAGCGCTCCTGAAAGCAGGAGTAGAAGGAACATACCCCAACATGATAAAAGCTATATATGACAAACCCTCAGCAAACATTATCCTCAATGGTGAAAAATTGAAAGTATTTTCCCTGAAGTCAGGAACAAGACAAGGGTGTCCACTCTCACCACTACTATTCAATATAGTTTTGGAAGTTTTGGCCACAGCAATCAGAGCAGAGAAAAAAAATAAAAGGAATCCAGATTGGAAAAGAAGTAAAATGCTCACTGTTTGCAGATGCCATTTCCTCTACTTAGAAAACCCTAAAGACTGCACCAGAAAATTGCTAGAGCTAGTCAATGAATATAGTAAAGTTGCAGGATATAAAATTAACACACAGAAATCCCTTGCATTCCTATACACTAACAATGAGAAAATAGAAAGAAAATTAAGGAAACAATCCCATTCACCATTGCAATGACAAGAATAAAATAATTAGGAATAAATCTACCTAAAGAAACAAAAGACCTATATATAGAAAACTATAAAACACAGATGAAAGAAATCAAAGAGGACACAAATAGATGGAGAAATATACTGTGTTCAAGGATCAGAAGAATCAATATAGTGAAAATAAGTATACTACACAAAGCAATCTATAGATTCAACACAATCCCTATCAAGCTACCAATGGTATTCTTCACAGAACTAGAACAAACAATTTCACAATTTGTATGGAAATACAAAAAACCTCGAATAGTCAAAGCAATCTTGAGAAAGAAGAATGGAACTGGAGGAATCAACCTGCCTGACTTCAGTCTCTTCTACAAAGCCACAGTCATCAAGACAGTGTGGTACTGGGAAAAAGACAGAAATATAGATCAATGGAAGAAAATATAAAGCACACAGATAAATCCACACACCTATGGACACCTTATCTTTGACAAAGGAGGCAAGAATATACAATGGAGAAAAGGCAATCTCTTTAACAAGTGGTTCTGGGAAAACTGGTCAACCACTTGTAAAAGAATAAAACTAGAACACTTTCTAACACCATACACAAAAATAAACTCGAAATGGATTAAAGATCTAAATGTAAGACCAGAAACTATAAAACTCCTAGAGGAAAACATAGGCAAAACAGTCTCTGACATAAATCACAGCAGGATCCTCTATGACCCACCTCCCAGAATATTGGAAATACAAACAAAAATAAACAAGTGGGACCTAATTAAAATTAAAAGCTTCTGCACAACAAAGGACACTGTAAGCAAGGTAAAAAGACAGTCTTCAGAATGGAAGAAAATAATAGCAAATGAAGAAACAGACAAATAATTAATCTTAAAAATATACAAGCAACTCCTGCAGCTCAATTCCAGAAAAATAAATGACCCAATCAAAAAGTGGGCCAAAGAACTAAACAGACATTTCTCCAAAGAAGACATACAGATGGCTAACAAACACATGAAAACATGCTCAACATCACTCATTATCACAGAAATGCAAATCAAAACCAGAATGAGGTACCATTACACGCCAGGCAGAATGGCTGCTATCCAAAAGTCTACAAGCAATAAATACTGGAGAGGGTGTGGAGAAAAGGGAACCCTCTTACACTGTTGGTGGGAATGCAAACTAGTACAGCCGCTATGGAGAACAGTGTGGAGATTCCTTAAAAAACTGGAAATAGAACTGCCATATGACCCAGCAATCCCACTCCTGGGCATACACACTGAGGAAACCAGATCTGAAAGAGACACGTGCACCCCAATGTTCATCACAGCACTATTTATAATAGCCAGGACGTGGAAGCAACCTAGATGCCCATCAGCTAACAAATGGATAAGAAAGCCGTGGTACATATACACAATGGAATATTACTCAGCCATTAAAAAGAATACATTTGAATCAGCTCTAATGAGGTGGATGAAACTAATGATGCCTATTATACAGAGTGAAGTAAGCCAGAAAGAAAAACACTAATACAGTATACTAATGCGTATATATGGAATTTAGAAAGATGGTAATGATAACCTTGTATGCAAGACAGCAAGAGAGACACAGCTGTATTGAACAGTCTTTTGGACTCTGTGGGAGAGGGCGAGAGTGGGATGGTATGGGAGAATGGCATTGAAACATATAAATTATCATATGTGAAACGAATCGCCAGTCCAAGTTTGATGCATGATACAGGATGCTCGGGGCTGGTGCACTGGGATGACTCAGAGTGATGGGCTGGAGAGGGAGGTGGGAGGGGGGTTCAGGATAGGGAACACATGTACACCCATGGCAGATTCAAGTCAATGTGTGGCAAAACCAATACAATGTTGTAAAATAAAATAAATTAATCAATTAATTAAAAAATAAATATATAAAGAGTAGGTAGAATTGGACTGCTGACAAAATACCTGAATGAAATCTCTAAAAACAAGAAAAGAAAGTATTGGAAACTTTTAAAATTATCAATGCTTTTCAACAACAGTATTAAATTATTTTCTATGGATAAAAACCATCCCATTCATTTTCATATAAGCACCCTGAAATACACATTCTAAATTTAAAGAAAAACAAGGACACCTCGTAATTATCTCAAAATAGGAGAAAAATATAGTTTTATTCACAGTAAAATTTTGCTTTTTCCCATGCAACAGAGAAAAAGAGCTAAATAAAAGGAGCCCGTCATAAAATTAAAAGAAATTGGTTTAATAATGCTTGGCTTTTAAATCTAGGAAAATAGCAATGAAAAATCACAGTAATCAAACTTGGCCTGAATAGAGCTTTGTGCAATTAGTACATTAAATATAATGATAATGATCTTGTATTTTATTTAATTTTATTTATTTATTTATAAATGACTACCATATTGCACCTGGATTCTTTGAGATAATTAAAATAATTTAAAAAGTACAAAATGAGTCAAAATAAAAAGGCTCATCAATTTCTGAGACTGATAAACTAAGCTAATAAAAGCCAGAATTTTTATTTTCAGCTTACACTGGGCTAGGAATCCAACCACATCAATTTATTTTTAAGTTAGAGTGATGTTCACATATATCAGGATTTTACTAATAAATTTATTTAAAGAGTAAAAATTCTAAACAGTAGCAAATTTTACCTTTGAGAAGTTCATTAGAGGAATAAAGTAGTAACATACATATTCTTGAGTGTTTTAACAATAACTTCAAATGTACATTCAGGACCCATTATAAATAAGCAAATGTCCTCTGAATATGGAGGAGAGCTGAGAGGAGCTACTCCACGTTCAAGGTCAGGAGGGGGGCCGTGAGAAGATACCCCACCTCCAAGGTAAGGAGCAGCGGCTGCGCTTCACTGGAGCAGTCATGAAGAGATACCCCACGTCCAAGGTAAGAGAAACCCAAGTAAGATGGTACGTGTTGCGAGAGGGCATTAGAGGGCAGACACATTAAAACCATAATGACAGAAAACTAGCCAATTTGATCAAATGGACCACAGTCTTGTCTAACTCAATGAAACTAAGTCATGCCATGTGGGGCCACCCCAGACTGACTGGTCATGGTGGACGGGTCTGACAGAATGTGGTCCACTGGAGAAGGGAATGGCAAACCACTTCAGTATTCTTGCTTTGAGAATCCCATGAACAGTATGAAAAGGCAAAATGATAGGCTATTGAAAGAGGAACTCCCCAGGTCGATAGGTGCCCAATATGCTACTGGAGATCAGTGGAGAAATAACTCCAGAAAGAATGAAGGGATGGAGCCAAAATAAAAACAATACCCAGTTGTGGATGGACTGGTGATAGAAGCAAGGTCCGATGCTGTAAAGAGCAATATTGCATAAGAACCTGGAATGTTAGGTCCTTGAATCAAGGCAAATTGGAAGTGGTCAAACAGGAAATGGCAAGAGTGAATGTTGACATTCTAGGAATCAGCAAACTAAAATGGACTGGAAAGGGTGAATTTAAATCAGTTGACCATTATATCGACTACTGTGGGCAGGAATCCCTTAGAAGAAATGGAGTAGCCATCATGGTCAACAAAAGAGTCCGAAATGCAGTATTTGGATGCAATCTCAAAAATGACAGCATGATCTCTGTTTGTTTCCAAGGCAAACCATTCAATATCCTGGTAATCTGAGCCTATGCCCCAACCAGTAATGCTGAGGAACCTGAAGTTGAACGGTTCTATGAAGACCTACACGACCTTTTAGAACAGACACCCAAAAAAGATAGGGGACTGGAATGCAAAAGTAGGAAGTCAAGAAACACCTGGAGTAACAGGCAAATTTGGCCTTGGAGTACGGAATGAAGCAGCACAAAGGCTAATAGAGTTTTGCCAAGAGAACGCACTGGTCATAGCAAACACCCTCTTCCAACAACACAAGAGAAGACTCTACACGTGGACATCACCAGATGGTCAACACCAAAATCAGATTGATTATATTCTTTGCAGCCAAAGATGG
>NC_057386.1:80284167-80306891 GCF_019320065.1 Cervus canadensis
AAACATCTATTTCTGCTTTATTGAGTATGCCAAAGCCTTCGACTGTGTGGATCACAATAAACTGTGGAAAATTCTGAAAGAGATGGGCATACCAGACCACCTGACCTGCCTCTTGAGAAACCTGTATGCAGGTCAGGAAGCAACAGTTAGAACTGGACATGAACAACAGACTGGTTCCAAATAGGAAAAGGAGTACATCAAGGCTGTATATTGTCACCCTGCTTATTTAACTTATATGCAGAGTACACCATGAGAAACGCTGGGCTGGAAGAAGCACAAGCTGGAATCAAGATTGCCAGGAGAAATATCAATAACCTCAGATATGCAGATGACACCACCCTTATGGCAGAAAGTGAAGAGAAACTAAAAAGCCTCTTGATGAAAGTGAAAGAGGAGAGTGAAAAAGTTGGCTTAAAGCTTAACATTCAGAAAACTAAGATCATGGCATCTGGTCCCATCTCTTCATGGGAAATAGATGGGGAGACAATGGAAACAGTGTCAGACTTTATTTTTTGGGCTCCAAAATCACTGCAGATGGTGATCACAGCCATGAAATTAAAAGACGCTTACTCCTTGGAAGGAAAGTTATGACCAACCTAGACAGCATATCAAAAAGCAGAGACATTACTTTGCCAACAAAGGTCTGTCTGGTCAAGGCTATGGTTTTTCCAGTGGTCATGTAAGAGTTGGACTGTGAAGAAAGCTGAGTCCTGAAGAATTGATGCTTTTGAACTGTGGTGTTGGAGAAGACTCTTGAGAGTCCCTTGGACTGCAAGGAGATCCAACCAGTCCATCCTGAAGGAGATCAGTCCTGGATGTTCATTGGAAGGACTGATGCTGAAGCTGAAACTCTAGTAATTTGGCCATCTCATGCAAAGAGCTGACTCATTGGAAAAGACCCTGACGCTGGGAGGGATTGGGGGCAGGAGAAGGGGAGGACAGAGGATGAGATGGCTGGATGGCATTACCGACTCGATGGACATGGGTTTAAGTAAACTCTGGGAGTTGGTGATGAACAGGGAGGCCTGGCATGCTGCGATTCATGGGGTCGCAAAGAGTCGGACATGAGTGAGTGAATGAACTGAACTGAACTGATACTTAAACTCTTGTAGGAAAGATAAGAACATTAAAAATTTACTTTTCAGAATAATGCAGATGATATTAGAAAAGCAATAAATGACTGCTTATTTGTAGTATGAAAACATTGGTTGGATATTAAGAACTATAATTTTTCATTTTTTTAGTGAAAATGAAGTAAATCTTACACAGTAGCTAGGATTCAAAGACCACATATATTATATGAGATAAAATAATGGTTTATAATAGGGCAAGAAGGGAGAAATTACAATCCATGGCAATAAACACAAGAAAAATAGGATGAAGTATATGATAATACATAATAATATACTACTAAAATTCATAGGAGAAACTGATTTTTAAATGATGATCCCATTCATTTGTATCCTATCTTTTGCCATATTTTATGCATATATGTATTTCTTAAATCTGATCTTTTTTACCTAGATGAGCTCAGAAGTATAATACAACCAAATAGAAATTCCTGAGATCAGTGATTTTTAGAGAAAGATCAAAGTTGTCTTTTGGGGCAACAAGACTGTAAAAACTGTCTATCATGAAGAATCCTGGTGCAAAGGTTTTCAAGACAGAAATAATACTGAAAACCTTTGTAACAAAAACCAATTCATATGTTACTTGAATGAAAAGGTACCCAAAGTATTAAAGGGAATTCAAAACATTTATCCTAGCAATTATTTTCTTACTTTGTTCACAAACTAGTTTTCAATGCCAAGTCAACTTTACTATAATAGTTTAGTATGTTTCTCATGTTTGTAATTTTTCAAAGCATGGTTGACATCTTGAATAAGCAATCTAAAAATAGTTTTGTCTCTTCTACTAGTTCTTGACTGTTGTTATTTCTGACCTCTATCATTTGAAAAATGCAGGCACAAGTCAAATCCGAAGTGAACTGAATAAAAGAAATAACTTAAAAAATCAATGAAATTGAAAGTAAGAATCTAATAAAAAAAAGAAAGAAAGAAAGAAAGTAAGTAAGAGCTCAGTAGGGAAACTCAACAAAATCAAATGCTGATTCTTTGAAAAAAAAAAATCAGTAAGCTAAGTGTCTAGCCAAGCTAAGATAAAAAGAGAGGACAGAAATTACAAATATAAATGAAAGAGGGGGAACATTACTATAGATCTTGTGGAAGTTAGATAATAAATACTATAAACTACCTTAGTGTTAGTGTTGGTCATGTTTGACTCTTTGAGACACTATGGACTATAGCCTGCTAAGCTCTTCTGTCCATGGGATTCTACAGGGAAGAATATTGGAGTGGGCAGCCATTCCCTTCTCCAGAGGATCTTTCCAACCCAGGGGACAAACCTGGGTCTCCTGCATTGCAGGCAGATTCCTTACTGCTGAGCCACCAGGGAAGCCTTATAAACTATCCTACATCCACTAATTTGATAATCTAGATGAAATTAACCAGTTGCTCAAAAGATATAATTAGCCATAATTCATAAAGAAATAGATGATCCAAATAGGCCTGTGTCTGTTTAAAAATAGAATTAACAATTCATAACCTTCCCAAACAGAAAGCACTAGGCTCAGATGGACTCACTGGTGAATTCTACCAAACACTTAAGGAAAAAAAAATTGTACCAATGCTCTATAATCTCTTTCAAATAATAGAAGCAGGGGAAATACTTACTAACTCATTCTAGGAGGCCAGCATTACCCTAATACCAAATCCATACAGAGATATTCCAAGAAAACTACAGATTAATATATCCTATGAACATAAATGGGCTTCTCAGGTGGTGCTAGTGGTAAAGAACCCTCCTGTGAATGAAGGAGATGTAAGAGATGTAGGTTTGATCCCTGGGTCAGGAAGATCCCTTGGAAGAGGTCATGGCAACCGACTCCAGTATTCTTGTCTGGAGAATCCCACGGACAGAGGAGCCTGGCAGACTACAGTCCATAGGGTCACAAAAGAGTCACACACAACTGAAGGAACTTAGCATGCATGCACATGAACATAAACACAATAATCTTCAATGAAATACTAGGAAATTGAATTTAACAATGTATAAAAATAATTATACACCACAGGCAAGTGGATTTTACACAGATGTGCAGTTAGTAGAACATTAAAAAATCTATTAATATAATACATCACAACATCAGGATAAAAAAGAAAAGTAATATGATCATATCAAGTTTCAGAAGAAGCATTTGACAAAATCCGACACAATAAAACTTCTAAGTATATTAGGGAGACAAGGGAAAATTCTCAATTTGATAAAGATCATTAACAAAATATCTACAGGTAGCATCATACTTAATGATGAGAAACTCGAAGCTTTCTCACTAAGATCAGGTAAAAGGCAAAGTTACCCATTTGACCACTCATTTTCAACATGGTACATGTACCAGAAGTTCTTGTTAATGGATCTAAGACATGGACAAGAGATAATATGTATACCTATTTGGAAGAAAGACATTAATCTCTGTTTATTCACAAACAAATTCATCATCTATGTAGAAAATCTGAAATAACTTTGTGTCATGCTGATGTGTCCAGTTTATTAATTCTATATTTTTTAGTGGATTCTTTAGAATTTTCTATGTACAAAACATGTCACCGTGAATACAGATTGTTTTACTTCTCATATTTGAATTTTTGGGGTACTTTTCTAATTTTCAGCGCAATGTTGAATAAAAGTGGCGGGAGTGGGCATATTTGTTTTGTCTCTGAGGTTATGGGCAAAGCTTTCAGTCTTTCGCTACTAAGTATGATGCCAAATGTAGTTTTTTATGTGTCATAATAGGTTGAGGAAATGCTCTTCTATTCTTAATTAGATGTGTATTTTTATAATGAAAAGTTGTTGGGTTTTGTCAAGTGCTTTCTCTGAATCTACTGAAAATATTATATTGATTGTTTTCTATGTATAGACACAGTGTATAGTGTATTGCATTAATTGGTTTTCAGATGTAAAATCAACTTTGCATTCTTGGAATAAATCTCAGTTAATCAGTGCATAATTCATTATATATTGCTAGATTCTGGAGTTTTTTTGATTTGATGCCTTGGCTTTGTTTTGCATCAGGGATAACCCTGGTCTTACAGAATGAGTTTGTAAGTCCTTCTCTCTTATTTTTGGAACAGTTTATGGATCATTTAGCTTCATCTCATACAACTGGGTATATTGTCTCATCATTTTCCTTACTCTCAAAGCGTTTTTCTCATTGCTCTTTTTATTTCTTCTTTGACCTAACATTTATTTAGAAATATGCTGTTACATAATTTACACTTATTTTTGAGTTTCCCATATGTCTTTCTATTATTAATTTCTAATTTCATTCTGCATGGTCAGAGAATATTCTTTTTATTATTTCTGCCCTTTTAAATTTATTAAGGTCTATTTCTGTCATAGCATATTGCCTCCCCTAGGCAATGCTCCACGTGGATTTGAGAAGGCTGTATATTCCACTGTCATTGGGAAGAGTGTTTTATAGATATCTATTAGGTCCAACTGGGTTATAATGTTCAAATCTTTAAACTCCCTGTGGAACTTCTGCCTAGTTGTTTTATCC
This sequence comes from Cervus canadensis, assembly GCF_019320065.1. Taxonomy (NCBI): domain Eukaryota; kingdom Metazoa; phylum Chordata; class Mammalia; order Artiodactyla; family Cervidae; genus Cervus; species Cervus canadensis. Next base: position 80,288,786 of record NC_057386.1, read on the forward strand.
ACTATTGAAAGTAGGGTATTGAATTCTCCAAATATTATTGCTGAGTTTTCTATTTTCCCCTTAATTTGTTAGTTTTGCTGTCTGGATTTTGATAGTGTGTTGTCAAATGTGTATATTTTTCTAATTGTTTTATCTCCCAGAGGGATGGACACAAACTATTTTAAAATATGTGTAACTGACTCATTTTGTTGTGCAGTAGAAACTAACATAACATTGTAAATCAACTATAATTCAATTTAAAAGTTAATTAAAATAATAAAAATTAAAAAAACCATTAAAATGCCATTCTTTATTTCCATAAATATTTGTGTAACACTATCTTGTTAAATATTATCATAGCCACTCCAGCTTTTTTGTGCTTGCTGTTTGCACTATATATCATTTTCCATACTCACACTTTCAATCCTATACACAATACATAGTTGAGTCATGTATTGTATTCAGTCTGATAATCTCTGCCTTTTGATTATGTTGTTAAACACATTCATATAATGTTATTATTTATATAGCTAAAGATAAAATATTTGCTATTTTATTTTTGTTTTCTGTATAGTCATGTATTTTTTATTCATTCTTTACTGCTATTTTTGCATTAAATACATATTTTCTAATGCAGAATTTTTACTTATACTGTATTTTGAATTTTTATATTAGTGATTGCCATAAGGATTGTTGCATATATCTTAACTTATATCAGAATCAGCTTCAGGTTGACAATAACTTAATTCCAATAAGATATAAAAGCACTCCTCCTTTATACCTCTATTCCCATTTATTCTTCCTCTTTCTTTTTGCATTATTTACATATATAGTGTATCCTATAATGTTACAAACCAATGATACATTGTTACAATTATTATTTACTTACATAATTTAATGATGTTTAAAGAAGATGAGGAAACAAAGGAGAGTAAATAATATTGATAACTTTCGTTGTATTAACCATTCTATTTATCATTTCTGGTTTCCTTTAATTTGTTTCTGAGAATTCAAGTCACCATCTCTACTAATTTCTTTAGGCAAATATAGCCTTGCTCCCCCTTTTCTCCTTTGTGGTGTTATTGGCAAATATTCTATATGTTATATCCCAAAATATATTATATACATATTGTTTTATGTGGTTGCCTTCTAAATTAGTTGAGAGAGGAAACATATATTTACTTGCTAGTGTCAATTACATACTTATGAACAAAACTAGTGGAGGTGATGGAATTCCAGCTAAGCTATTTAAAATTCTAGAAGATGATGCTGTTAAAGTGCTGCACTAAGTATGCCAGGAAATTTGGAAAATTCAGCAGTGCCCACATGACTGGAAAAGGTGAGTTTCTATTCCAGTTCCACAGAAGGGCAATGCCAAACAAAGAATGTTCAAACTACCTTACATATTGCACATTTCACATGTTAGTAGGGTTATTCCCAAAGTCCTTCAAGCTGGGCTTCAGTGGTATATGAACTGAGACCTTCCAGATGTACAAGCTGGATTTTGAATAGGCTGAGGAACCAGAGATCAAATTGCCAACATTCGTTGAATCATAGAGAAAGCAAGGGAATTACAGGAAAACATCTAATTCTGCTTCATTGACTACACTAAAGCCTTTGACTGTGTGGGTCACAACAAACTGGAATCTTCTTAAACAGGTGAGAATATCAGACTATCACCTTACATGCCTCCTGAGAAACCTGTATGCAAGTCAAGAAGCAACAGTTAGAACCAGACAAGGAGCAACAGGCTAGTTCCAAATTGGGAAAGTAATACATCAAGGCTGTATATTGTCTTGTATACAAGACAAGGCTGTATATTGTATATTGCCTTGCTTATTGAACTTATATGTAGAGTACAACATTTGAAATGCCACGCTGGATGAATGACAAGGTGGAATGAAGACTGCTTGGAGAAATATCAACAACCTCAGATATGCAGAAAGTGAAGAGAAACTAAAGAGCCTCTTGATAAGGAGGAGAATGAAAAAGCTGATTTAAAGATCAACATTATAAAAACTAAGATCATGACATCCAGTCCCATCACTTCATAGCAAATAGAATGGGAAAAAGTGGAAGCAGTGACAGCTTTTATTTTCTTGGGCTCCAAAATCACTGTGGATGGTGACAGCAGTCATGAAATTAAAAGATGCTTGTTCCTTGAAGGAAAACTATAACAAAGCTAGAGAATGGATTAAAAAGCAAAGATATCACTTTTCTGACAAAGATCCATAGAGTCAAAGCTATGGTTTTTCCAGTAGTCATGTATGGATGTGAGAGTTGGACATAAAGACGGCTGAACCCCAAAGAACTGATGCTTTTGAATTGTGGAGCAGGAGAAGACTCTTGAAAGTCGCTTGCACTGCGAGGGGATCAAACCAATTAATCCTAAAAGAAATCAACCCCTAATATTCACTGGAAGGACTGATGCTGGAACTGAAGCTGCAATCCTTTGGCCACCTGATGTGAAGAGCCAGCTCAAGGGAAAAGACCCTGATGCTGGAAAAGGCTGAAGGCAAAAGGAGATGGGGGGAAGGGGTGAGATGGTTAGATAGCATCACCAACTCAAAGAACATGAATTTGAACAAACTGGGAGACACTGAAGGACAGGGAAGCTTGGCCTGCTGCAGTCCATTGGGTCACAAAGAGTAGAACACAACTTAGCAACTAAAAACAAAAACAACAACAAATTAATCACCATTCTAATGCTGTTTGTTTTGTATGTGAATTCAAATTGCTGTTTGGAGCTATTACTAATCTGAATAAATTTCTTTAGTATTTCTGGTAGTTAGTGTGCTAGCAACAAATTCACTCAATTTTTGTATATCTGGGATATTATTTTGTCTTAATATTTTGAAAAATAGTCAAGCTGGACTTGGATTCTAGGTTGATAGTTTTGCTTTGTTTTGTTTTTTACTTCACATGTATTTACCCACTGCTCTCTCCTCCATTGTTTCTGATGAGAAGTTAACTATAACAGTTATCAGTTCAGTTTGGTCACTCAGTCATGTCCAACCCTTTGCGACCCATAGACCACAGCATGCCAGGCCTCCCTGTCCATCACCAACTCCCGGAGTTTACTCAAACTCATGTCCATTGAGTCGGTGTTACCATCCAACCACCTCATCCTCTGTTGTCCCCTTCTCCTCCTGCCTTCAATCTTTCCCAGCATCAGGGTCTTTTCACATGAGTCAGTTCTTCACATCAGGTGGCCGAAGTATTGGAATTTCAGCTTCAGCATCACTCTTTCCAGTGAATATTCAGGGGTGATTTCCTTTAGGATGGACTGGTTTGATCTCCTTGCAGTCCAATGGACTCTCAAGAGCCTTCTCCAATGCCTCAGTTCAAAAGCAGCAATTCTTCAGTGCTCAGCTTTCTTTATAGTCCAACTCTCACATCCATGCATTACTACTGGAAAAAAACATAGCTTTGACTAGATGGACATTTATTAGCAAATTAATGTCTCTTGCCTTTTTTTTTTCATTTATTTTTATTAGTTGGAGGCTAATTACTTTACAATATTGTAGTGGTTTTTGTCATACATTGACATGGATCAGCCATGGATTTACAAGTATTCCCCATCCCAATCCCCCCTCCCACCTCCCTCTCCACCTGATTCCTCTGGGTCTTCCCAGTGCACCAGGCCCGAGCACTTGTCTCATGCATCCAGCCTGCCTTTTAATATGCTGTCTAGGTTGGTCATAATTTTTCTTCCAAGGAGCAAGAATCTCTTTAATTTCATGGCTGTAGCAACAATCTGCAGTGATTTTGGAGTCCAAAACGATAAAGTCCATCACTGTTTCCACTGTTTCCCCACTTATTTGCCATGAAGTGATGGGACCAGATGCCATGATCTTAGTATAACAGTTATAGTAACATAATATATTGTAATATATAATATAATATGTATAATATAGTAATATATTGCTATAACTATTATAACATTTTTGGGATTTCTTTGTAATGATAGTAGTTTCTTGTTTTTGTTTTTGCTATGAAGATTTTTCCTTGTCTTTAGCTTTCAGCGTTTTTACTATGATGTGTCTCCTCATGCATCTCTTTGTCTTGATCTATTTGGAGATTGTTGTGCATCCTAGATGTGCAAATTAATGGTCATCATGAAATTTTTAAAATTTTCTTTAACTTTTACTCTACTCCTTATGGTACTCTTATGAATGTTTGTGCATTTAATGCTATCCCCTGTTTCTCTGAGGCTCTGTTCTTTTTTTTTTTTTAAATACTTTTGTCTCACTAGTCTTCATATCATACAATCTCTATTAAACAAATTTCAAGCTTGCTAGGTCTTTCTTTTACCAGTCCAAATCTACTGTTGGACACCTCTAATGAATTTTCCTTTTCAGTTATTGTACTTTTAAATTTCAGAATTTTCACTTCTGTTTTTATAACTCCTATTTATTTATTCACATTTTTTGTCAGTGAGGCACTGCCTTCAGATCCTCCTTTATCTCTTTAGTCATAGTTTCCTTTAGCTATTTGAGGCTTCCATGGTGGCTCAGATCGTAAAATGATTTCACTTTCACTTGAAAATAATTAAAAGTGAAAGAAAGTGAAGTCGCTCAGTCGTGTCCGACTCTTTGCCACCCCAGGGATGGTAGCCCGCCAGGCTTCTCCGTCCATGGGATTTTCCAGGCAAGAATACTGGAATGGGTTGCCATTTCTTTCTCCAGATCTTCCCAACCCAGGGATCGAACCTGGGTCTCCCGCATTCCCAACTTTTCTCTTAAATTGAAAAAAAAACGGAAAACGTAAACGTGAAGCCACTCAGTCGTGTCTCTTCACGACCCCATGGACTGTAGCCCGCCAGGCTCTTCCGTCCATGGGGATCCTCCAGGCAAGAATTCTGGAGTGGATTGCCATTTCCTTCTCCAAAAAAAAAAAAAAAAAAAAAAAGGAGAAAAGGGTCCTAGTTTTTCTCTTCAAAAATGTGCCTACTTTATTAATAAGTATCATTGCAGGAAACTTTTTTTCATGCAACTAATCCTCAGATTTTTTTCCCCAGCAAAATTAAAAAAAAAAAAGTCAGGTTTATGCTCATTTGTATCTCTACAATGGTAAACTCTCTATTTGACATATACATAGAATGCATTTTAAAAAATTGTTGTATGCATATAAATGCATCTTATGCATTTTATTTTTTTCATTTATTTTTATTAGTTGGAGGCTAATTATTTTACAATATTGTAGTGGGTTTTGCCATACATTGATATGAATCGGCCATGGATTTACATGTGTTCCCCATCTTGAAACCCCCTCCCACCTCCCTTCGCATCCCATCACTCTGGGTCATCCCAGTGCACCAGCCTTGAGCACTTGTCTCATGCATCCATCCTGGACTGGCGATCTGTTTCACACTTGATAATATACATGTTTTGATGCTGTTCTCTCAGATCATCCCACCCTCACCTTATCCCATAGAGTCCAAAAGTCTGTTTTATACATCTGTGTCTCTTTTTCTGTCTTGCATATAGGGTTATCGTTACCATCTTTCCAAATTCCATATATATGTGCTAGTATACTGTATTGGTGTTTATCATTCTGGCTTACTTCACTCTGTAAATGGACTCCAGTTTCATCCATCTCATTAGAACTGATTCAAATGTATTCTTTATAATGGCTGAGTAATATTCATTGTGTATATGTACCACGGCTTTCTTATCTATTCGTCTGCTGATGGGCATCTAGGTTGCTTCCATGTCCTGGCTATTATAAACAGTGCTGCAGTTAACTTTGGGGTACACGTGTCTCTTTCAGTTCTGGTTCCCTTGGTGTGTATGCCCAGGAGTGGGATTGCTGGGTCATATGGCAGTTCTATTTCCAGTTTTTTAAGAAATCTCCACAATATTCTCCATAGCGGCTGTACTAGTTTGCATTCCCACCAACAGTGTAAGAGGGTTCCCTTTTCTCCACACCCTCTCCAGCATTTATTGCTTGTAGACTTTTGGATAGCAGCCATCCTGACTGGTGTGTAATGGTACCTCACTGTGGTTTTGACTTGCATTTCTGTGATAATGAGTGATGTTGAGCATGTTTTCATGTGTTTGTTAGCCATCTGTATGTCTTCTTTGGAGAAATGTCTGTTTAGTTCTTTGGCCCACTTTTTGATTGGCTCATTTATTTTTCTGGAATTGAGCTGCAGGAGTTGCTTGTATATTTTGAGATTAATCCTTTGTCTGTTGCTTCGTTTGCTATTATTTTCTCACATTCTGAAGGCTGTCTTTTCACTTTGCTTATAGTTTCCTTTGTTGTGCAGAAGCTTTTACGTTTTATTAGGTCTCAATTGTTTTTTTTTTTTTCTTTTATCTCCAATATTCTGGGAGGTGAGTCATGGAGGATCCTGCTGTGATTTATGTCAGAGACTGTTTTGCCTATGTTTTCCTCTAGGAGTTTTATAGTTTCTGGTCTTACATTTAGATCTTTAATCCATTTTGAGTTTATTTTTGTGTATGGTGTTAGAAAGTGTTCTAGTTTCATTCTTTTACAAATGGTTGACCAGTTTTCCCAGCACCACTTGTTAAAGAGGTTGTCTTTTTCCCATTGTATATTCTTGCCTCCTTTGTCGAAGATAAGGTGTCCGTAGGTATGTGGATTTATCTCTGGGCTTTCTATTTTGTTCCATTGATCTGTATTTCTGTCTTTGTGCCATACCATACTGTCTTGATGACTGTAGCTTTGTAGAAGAGACTGAAGTCAGGCAGGTTGATTCCTCCAGTTCCATTCTTCTTTCTCAAGATTGATTTGACTATTCGAAGTTTTTTGTATTTCCACACAAATTGTAAAATTATTTGTTCTAGTTCTGTGAAGAATACCATTGGAGCTTGATAGGGATTGCATTGAATCTATAGATTGCTTTGGGTAGTATACTAATTTTCACAATATTGATTGTTCCAATCCATGAACACGGTATGTTTCTCCATCTGTTTGTGTCCTCTTTGATTTCTTTCATCAGTGTTTTATAGTTTTCTATACATAAGCCTTTTGTTTCTTTAGGTATCTATACTCCTAAGTATTTTATTCTTTTTCTTGCAATGGTGAATGGTATTGTTTCCTTAATTTCTCTTTCTTTTTTCTCATTGTTAGTGTATGCAAATGCAAGGGATTGCTATGTGTTAATTTTATATCCTGCAACTTTACTATATTCATTGATTAGCTCTAGCAATTTTCTGGTAGAGTCTGTAGGGTTTTCTATGTGGAGGATCATCATGCAAACGGAGACCAAAAGAAAGCAGGAGTCGCAATACTCATATCAGATAAAATAGACTTTAAAATAAAGGCTGTGAAAAGAGGCAAAGAAGGACACTACATAATGATCAAAGGATCAATCCAAGAAGAAGATATAACAATTATAAACATATATGCACCCATATATATTAGGAGTACTGCAATATGTAAGGCAAATGCTAATGAGTATGAAAGGGGAAATTAACAATAACACAATAATAGTGGGAGACTTTAATACCCCACTCACAACTATGGATAGATCAACTAAACAGAAAATGAACAAGGAAACACAAACTTTAAATGACACAATGGACCAGTTAGACATAATTTATATCTATAGCACATTTCACCCCAAAACAATCAATTTTACCTTTTTCTCAAGTGCACACGGAACATTCTCCAGAATAGATCACATCCTGGGCCATAAATCTAGCCTTGGTAAATTAAAAAAAATTGAAATCATTCCAGTCATCTTTTCTGACCACGATGCAGTAAGATTAGATCTCAATTACAGGAAAAAAACTATTAAAAATTCAAACATATGGAGGCTAAATAACACACTTCTGAATAACCAACAAGTCATAGAAGACATAAAAAAAAATCAAGATATGCATAGGAATGAATGAAAATGAAAACACAACAACCCAAAACCTATGGGACACTGTAAAAGCAGTGAAAAGCTAAGGGGAAGATTCATAGCAATACAGGCTTACCTCAAGAAACAAGAAAAAAGTCAAATAAATAACCTAAATCTACATATAAAGAAACTAGAGAAGGAAGAATTGAAGAACCCCAGGGTTAGTAAAAGGAAAGAAATCTTAAAAATTTGGACAGAAATAAATGCCAAAGAAACAAAAGAGACCATAGCAAAAATCAACAAAGCTAAATGCTGGTTTTTTGAAAAGATAAACAAAATTGACAAACTTTTAGCCAGACTCATTAAGAAACAAAGGGAGAAGAAGCAAATCAACAAAATTAGAAATGAAAATGGAGAGATCACAACAGACAACACTGAAATATAAAGGATTATAAGAGACTACTACCAGCAGCTCTATGCCAATAAAGTGGACAACTTGGAAGAAAGGGAGAAATTCTTAGAAAAGTATAACTTCCCAAAATTGAACCAGGAAGAAATAGAAGATCTTAACAGACCCATCACAAGCACAGAAATCAAAACTGTAATAAGAAATTTTCCAGCAAACAAAAGCCCAGGACCAGATGGCTTCACAGCTGAATTCTACCAAAAATTTAGAGAAGAGCTAACACCTATCTTACTCAAACTCTTCCAGAAAATTTCAGAAGAAGGCAAACTTCCAAACTCATTATGAGGCCACCATCACCCTAATACCAAAACCAGACAAGGATGCCACAAAAAAAGAAAACTACAGGCCAATATCACTGATGAACATAGATGCAAAAATCCTTAACAGAATTCTAGTGAACAGAATCCAATAACATATTAAAAAGATCAATCATGACCAAGTGGGCTTTATCCCAGGAATGCAAGGATTCTTTAATATCCGCAAATCAATCAATGTAAAACACCACATTAACAAATGAAAGATAAAAACCATATGATTATCTCAATAGATACAGAAAAAGCCTTTGACAAAATTCAACATCCATTTATGATTAAAACTCTCCAGAAAGCAGGAATAGAAGGAACATACCTCAACATAATAAAAGCTACATATGACAAACCCACAGCAAACATTATCCTCAATGGTGAAAAATTGAAAGCATTTCCCCTAAAGTCAGCAACAAGACATGGGTGCCCACTCTCACCACTACTATTCAACATAGTTTTGGAAGTTTTGGCCACAGCAATCAGAGCAGAAAAAGAAATAAAAGGAATCCAGATAGGAAAAGAAGAAATAAAACTCTCACTGTTTGCAGGTGACATCTTATGCATTTTAGATAGATTATGTCCAGTTTGTTTTAAGTTTTGTTTGGCATTATCCTATTATTGTTGTTGTTTTGCTGTTGTTATCATTATTTGTTGCAGTTGTATAGTGAGGAAATTTCAAAACTTAGACTGATTTCAAATTATTTTGAGTTTTACCTATTATTACCCACATTTTTGATTGTTTAAAGTTAATAGTTAAAACTTTCCAGTTTTTAACAAATGATTACCATTCCTAGCAGAACACAACTCTCATTTGGGAAGTATGACATTTCAGTTAAACTCACAGTCACAAATAAATTAATACTAAAATTTTTGACTGCCTGGAAAATACATTAGAGAAAAATGAAATATTGGGGAAGCAAAGGAAAAGTGCAAGAGTAGTTTGGGGTGGTTGAATACAGCAGCGTCAGATGCTTGCATTTACAGAAGGAGATAGAAGAACATTCATCATCTTTTACAGAATTCTGTGTTAATATTTAATATTTAGAAAATTGTAATAGCATCCAAGAAAAACTGAAAATAATATGCTTATTATCCAGGCTTCCCTGGTGGCTCAGATGGTAAAGTGTCTGCCTGAAATGAGGGAGACCTGGGTTTGATCCCTGGGTTGGGAAGATCCCCTGGAGAAGGAAATGGCAACCCACTCCAGTACTCTTGCCTGGAAAATTCCATGGATGGAAGAACCTGGTGGACTACTGTCCATGGGATCGCAAAGAGTTGGACACGACCGAGTGACTTCACTTTAGCTATTTGAACATATTTATAATGGCTAATTTGAAGCCTTTATATGTTTACTCTGATATCTGGTCACTGTCACAAGCAGTGTCTATTGCCTGCTTTTCTCCTTGTGTATGGATCATTCTTTCCTGCTTGTTAATGTTTCAGAATTTTTGTTGGATAATTTAGATAATATATTGTTAAAAACTCTTGGCAATGCCATCCTCAGGGACTTGTTATTGTTATTGGTTCATTTGTTTTTAAGTTACTGCTTGAATTATTAGTGGAATCTATCTATTCCCCCATCCCCTGGAGCATGAAACCTCTGATCTTGCTTCTCAAGATCCGCAGCCTTGGGCAGGTCCACAGTCATTCTGGAAGGACAGTGGCTTTTGCAGGCCTTACTATTACTATTTCTTTCCTGACCACCGATAACACTTACAGTCCGCAATTTAATTTAGACTTGTGGCCTATTGTTTTACTGCTTTCGACAGTAACTGAGGGGTACACATTGCTCTACAAACAAATCCAATCAAACTCAGACTTTTGTGAAAAATAGCTCCTAAAGTCAGTGCTTGAGATTTGTCCTCAATCCTAGTGAATCTCCTCTCAGCTCACTCTTGGCAGGGTCTCTCTTGCAAATTAGCTGACCTATGGTTTACCTTATATCATCAATACAGCTATCAATTTCACCTCAATTGCCTTTAACCACAATCTCCGCAAGCCTTCATTTTGTTTTTTTTTTTTTTTTACTTTCTATTGGGTTGTGTTATTTCTTATTGTTTTAAGAGTTACTTATAGGGAGTTCCCTGGTGACTGAGGATTCTAGGCCGTTACTGCTGTGGTCCAGGTTCAATCCCTGGTCAGAGAAGTGAAATTCAGCAAGTCATGTGGCACAGCTAAAAAAAAAAGAAAAGTGTTATATATTGTTGATAGAAGTCTTTTGAGGAATATGTATTGTACAAATATTTTCTCCCATTCTGAGATTCCCTTACAGTGTCTTTGGAAGATCAAAAGTTCTTAATGTTGATAAAATTCAAGGTAACATCTTTCTATTTATGAATCATGATTTTGGTGTTGCATTTAAGCACCTGTGCTTAGTCCAATGACACAGATTGTGTTTTCTATGTCTATCCATCTTGAATTAAATTTTGGACCAAGTGTGAGATATGGATACAGTTGTTATTTTACATTTGGGTATCCAATAGTCAGTTTCATGTGTTGAATAAAGTATACTTTGCAAATTATTTATACATTTGTCAAAAATTCACTGACCATATATGTTTGTGAGTCTATTACTGGACTCTACACCACATTAATTATTGATTTTTGAGTACATAGTCTTGTCTTCCTTTTGATCAAAGGTGGAAAACATTCACTCTTCCTTTTCTACCAGTAAGTATGATGTTAGTTGTAGGTTTCCTATGATGCCTTTAACAGTTTAAACACATGGCATGAGGTAACAATAATTATTTTAATACTGTTGTTCACTAATTCTGTCTTCAGTGTCATCTTCACTTTTGCTTGTATTTATTCTCTTTATTGTTGTATTTTACTATTTCTTTGTATGCTGAGAAATTTCTGACTGGATGCTAGACACTGTTGCTTTACCATATTTGTGGCTGAAAACTTTTGTATTCCTTTAAATATTCTTGCATTTTGTTTTGGAAGGCAGTTAAATTACTTGCAAATAGTTTTATTATATGAATCTTGGTTTTAAACCTCCTTAGGAAAGACCATGACAGTGTTTATTCTAGGGCTAATTTTTTTTCCCACTACTGAGGCAAAACCGTCTGTATTCAACCTGATGCTCATGATTTAGGCTTCTATCTTAGATACTGAAAACTGAAACTAGCCCTGCTGTTGCTGTTGCTAAGTCGCTTCAGTCGTGTCTGACTCTGTGTGACCCCATAGATGGCAGCCCACCAGGCTCCCCCGTCTCTGGGATTCTCCAGGCAAGAACACTGGAGTGGGTTGCCATTTCCTTCTCCAATGCATGAAAGTGAAAAGTGAAAGTGAAGTTGCTCAGTTGTGTCTGACTTTTAGCGACCCCATGGACTGCCGCCCACCAGGCTCCTCCATCCATGGGATTTTCCAGGCAAGAGTACTGGAGTGGAGTTGCCATGGCCTTCCCTGGGAACTAGCCCTAGCCCTGTGTAAAGAAATCCCTTATAATCCTTTCACATAATTCTTTGCACAACTTTGAACAGTTTCCTCACATTCACGCACAGATCATTACTTAGCTGAAGACTCCAGGGGGACCCTCAGCAAATAGTTGCAGGTCTGTCTACTCTCTCCTTTAGAACTTTGAGTTGAAAACTGTGGCTGCCTTATACTTCTGGACTCTCAGCTCTGTCTCCTCAAGTGAGGGTATCACTGGGATCTGCCCAGATTCCTGCTTCCTGGATCATAATCTAGAAACACTGTCCTGGTATTGAAGTGAAAGGCTCTCAATCGTGTTCTACTCTTTGTGACCCCATGGACTATACAGTCCATGGATTCTCCAGGCCAGAATACTAGAGTGGGTTCAGGTCAGTTCAGTCAGTCAGTGGTGTCTGGTCTCTGTGACCCGATGGACCACAGCACGCCAGGCCTCCCGGATGTCCATCACCAACTCTCAGAGTCCACCCAAACCCATGTCCATTGAGTAGGTGATGCCATCCAACCATCTCATCCTCTGTCGTTCCCTTCTTCTCCTGCCCTCAATCTTTCCCAGCATCAGGGTCTTTTCCATGCAAGCCTTCATTTTGAACTACAACACATTCTAAGGTAAATGAAGTCATTTCCTTTAGGAAAAGTTTAAATGCTTTTTGTTTGAAGGCCTGCTGCTTTTCTCAGGCAAACAGAGCCACAGCTCTAGAGCTAGGGTCAGGGGTACCATGACATGATTTACTCTGAGTGGAACTCCCCTTTAAGGAGTAGGGTGCTAAGTGGGAGGGAACTTGTCTTAGATCTTCTCATCTTTTGACTTTTGGCATGAAACCACCATTTTATAGGCAAGAAATTTAGAAAACTAACACTGAGAATATAATTGATATATAGCAATATAATAACTGGCTTAGAGAATTCCATGGACAGAGGAACCTGGTGGGTTACAGTCCATGGGGTCACAAGGAGTTGGACATGACTGAATGACTAACACTTTCACTTTCTTTCAACTGGCTTGGATGTGTTAAGCCCAAACAGACCAGTGAGATTAAAAAACACTGAGAATATAATTCTTCAACCACATTCAGTTCATAATATGCCAGATGATTGTCATTAACATATGTACAGTGTCTACTTTAAAAATGTTAGTGTATGTGTTAGTCACTCAGTCATGTGACTGAGTCTCTGTGTCTCTGAGTCTCTGTGACTCAATGGACTGTACTCCACCAGGCCCCTCTGTCCATGGAATTTCCCAGGCAAGAATACTGGAGTGGGTTGCCATTACTTTCTCCAGGGGATCTTCGTGTCCCAAGGATCGAACCCGGGTCTCCTGCATTGCAGGCAGGTTCTTTACTGTCTGAGCCACCGGGGAAGTCCAAAAATGTTAGTACTAATATTTTTATCTGTCCCTTTTGAATTATGTAATTAGGCATTACTACAATAATACAAGAAGGAAAGTGATACTGAAAGTTTTAAATCGCTTTGCTTGTGTCCCAGAATTAGTAAGTGACAGAGCCAGAATCCAGAATTCAAACATAATCCATTTCTAAGCCCTTTATTCCTTTTAGTAAAACTTGTTACTTTTAGACAACTATTAAAAGACCCAACCATTTTAAAGAATTAATAGCAATATCAATTTTATGTAAGGTTTTGAAAGGTAAAATCTCTGCTTGTGAATTAGAAGGCAGAAAACACTGTGTTACTCGAAGAAATTAAAGGTATAAAATAAACAAACTGTAAATATCTACTAGCTCTAATATTATTCTAGACCAGATTAAATGTCAAATTTTGAATATTACAGAAATTATCCAATTTAAGAATTAATAGATATTTGAGAGTTGAAAATTATGCTGAATGATGTCTTTATCCCTTCCAAGTTTAGGTTCAACATCCCTACTTTTGTATCCATTCTGCATCTAGATAATTTTATACTATAAACTTATAACTGATTTAGAAAACAGCACATGCCATTGCACTTACATATGCCTCATTCACTTGCATCAAATGAGCTTACATATCTCCCATTCATTTGGGATGAATGAAGCCCTATAGAAAATAAAATTTACCAACTGGCCCACTGATGTTTGGTGGGCAAAGGGTATTAAGATGGAGTGAATGTATCAAAATAATCTCAGCAGACAACTGACCCATTCCAATTTGAGATTCTGGAGCACTTACATACACATATGGAAAATAAGCTTGTTACTTTGAAAAGGGAACATTTGGAACAAATCTATTAAAATGAGTCGCAAATGCTCTTTACACTCCATCCCATTCCCTTTCACATATACATCTTTTGAAATCCACTGGAGTCTGGAGAAAAGAAATAAAAGTGATCTTAAGTTTTGGATCTACATTAAAAATTGTGTCTTAACACCATCCCCAGAACCAGCACACACAGGAGAACTGATTGAATATGAAATACATTTTTGGTGAAATCAGTGACTTTCAAGTTTGAGAAAAGTGAAACTTTGAGCAAGAAATTTGCAAGAATTTGTGTGAGATACCAACCAAATGATTTATATTATTAACACTTTATTAGTTGCTTTTAAATTAATATGTTTAGAACTTTCATTTTAATCTATTGATCAACAAATGTTGAGGTGATTAATTTGGGGATAACAGCAATACAAATATTGGTCAAATATAAATAAAAACCCTTTGAAGTTAGAACTACCCCTGGATAGAAGGATTAATTTTTTCTTGTTTTGGGAGCTAGTATTTTTTTTGGTGATGTGTTATTGAACATCCTTAATAGAAGTGGTATTTCTAAAGAAGCAATTTTATAAAATATCAAGATAGGAAAATACTGTAAGATATCAAAATGGGAAAAAACTTGAAAATAGAACAAGGTAAATCATGGGTGTGGATTAAAGATGTACATGTGTCTTTGGGAAAGGAAGCACAGCTAACATGTAATTGATGGACTGAATGTTGAAAAAGTCAGTGTCAAATTTTGTGGAGTCTAGATCCCATTATGAATTTCCTTTATGGAATTGTGGACCCTGCTGACAGCAAATAAAAAGTGACTTCTAAGACTGGGTATCCTTCCTCTTTTCTCACCTTTCCTCTCCTCCTCATATGCTTTTCCAGACAATGTGTAATGCATATAGTCCCAACCCTTGAAGACAGTCTGATGGTGTGTGTGTGTGTGTGTGTGTGTGTGTGTGTGTGTGTATGGGTGGCTTAATTACAATATAGAGCAAATGTTTTTATAAAGCACAGAGGGAGAGTAATTACCTCTTCCTTAGGAAGTTAGAAGATGCTTCATTGAAGAGGTGATCAAATTTACTCAATGACAGGATTTAAATTAACAGCAATCATAATAATTTGCAAGCTCATACTCAGTTGCCTTTTTCCATCTTAAATTTATATATACTCTTTATGAGATTCTCTTCATAGGAGCACATATTATAGCATTTCTTCCAAGGCCACACTCATGATTTGTAATGGGACAAGAACCAGTTACCCAAACTTAGTTCAATGCATCAATTTTGGTTTGTCACAAGGACAAAAGAAGTAATATGTACACTATTAAACTAAAAGTTTTCAATTAGGAGCAATTACTTAGGAATAATTAGGCAATATACATTTTTAAGTACAAAATGTGTACATGGAAAGAAATGATGTTTTTGGATCTTACTGTATTTTCCATTTAACAAGGTGCTTGTGTGCAGGTGGTATTTGTTTATTAGTAGAAGCTGTACTCCTATTGAGCAAGATGTCAGAAAATCATTATCCTTGCCCTGGAAATTCCTTGAAATGAAATTTATCCAGAGAAAATAGCATACTAAATAATAACACATTTTTTCCACATAAATGTAGTGTAGGATAGCAAAATTATTATTTGCTACTTTATGTTTAATGAAAAGATGAATTCTATAACTGTAATAAATTAGTGAATCTAATGTAATGGTTTGGTTTTTTTAGAGATAAAGAATGGTAATTTGTATCATTTATTATTTGTACTAGTAGAAAATGCTATTCCTAGTTTACATTGTGTATAATTCCTTAATATTTAAACCAAAAAACAAGTTTAAGAGATATTATATGATATAAGCAATTAATTCAGTTACAACATACACAAATCCAATATAATTTATTTAGGTTGATATCAAGATATATAATACTTTTGCTTATTTTATCAACTAATGATGTAATTATGCTTAAATTTCTCCAAGCCAGGTTTCAACAGTACGTGAACTGAGAACTTCAAGATGTTCAAGCTGGTTTTAGAAAAGGCAGAGGAACCAGAGATCAAATTGCCAACATCCAGATCAAATTGCTGGATCATAGAAAAAGCAAGAGAATTTGAGAAAAACATCTACTTCTGCTTTATTGACTATGCTAAAGCCTTTGACTGAGTGGATCACAGCAAATTGTAGGAAATTCTTAAAGAGATGGTAATACCAGACCACCTGACCTGCCTCCTGAGAAATCTGTATGCAGGTCAAGAAGCAACAGTTAGAACTGGACATGGAACAACAGACTGGTTCCAAATTGGGAAAGAAGTGCATCAAGGTTATATATTGTCACCCTGCTTATTTAATTTCTATGCAGAGTACATCATGCAAAATGTCCAGCTGGATGAAGCACAAGCTTGAATCAAGATTGCTGGGAGAAATATCAATAACTTCATATATGCAGGTGACACCGCCCTTATGGCAGAAAGCGAAGAAGAACTGAAGAGCCTCTTGATGAAAGTGAAAAAGAAGAGTGAAAAAGCTGGCTTAAAACTCAGCATTCAAAAAACAAAGATCATGGCATCTGGTCTCATCACTTCATGGTAAATAGATGGGGAAACAATGGAAACAGTGACAGACTTTATTTTTGGGGGTTCCAAAATCACTGCAGATGGTGACTGCAGCCATCAAATCAAAAGATGCTTGCTTCTTGGAAGAAAAGCTGTGACCAATCTAGATAGCATATTAAAAAGCAGAGACATTGCTTTGCTGACAAAGTTCTGACTAGTCAAAGATACATGGTTTTTCCATTCGGCATGTATGGATGTGAGAGTAGGACTATAAAGAAAGCTGAGCGCCAAAGAATTGATGCTTTTCAACTGTGGTGTTGGAGAAGACTCTTGAGAGTCCATTGGTCTGCAAGGAGATCCAACCAGTCCATTCTAAAGGAAATCAGTCCTGAATATTTATTGGAGGGACTGATGTTGAGGCTGAAACTCCAATACTTTTGCCACCTGACGCGGAGAGCTGACTCATTTGAAAACACCCTGATGCTAGGGAAGATTGAAGGCGGGAGGAGAAGGGGATGACAGAGGATGAGGTGGTTGGATGGCATCACTGACTCAATGGACATGAGTTTGAGTAAGCTCCGGGAGTTGGTGAAGGACAGGGAAGCCTTGTGTGCCTCAGTCCATGAGTTTGCAAAGAATCAGACATGACTGAACAACTGAATTAAACTTAACTGATATAAATATATTTATATATTTATTTATTACTTATATATAATTTTCATTTATATATGTTGTGTGTGTATATATATATACACACACACATTCCCTCACATAAATACCAAATGAATAGTGTTGCAGTGTCTTCTATAGTAACAGAATGGCAAAACCTTCACTCCTAAATGGGAACTGGACTTGGTAAATTGCAAACTGTTGAGATGCTGGTTCACATAATTTATTGCCATGGTCAGTAACATCATCCCTTTCCTTTGTCTACTGAAGTAAGAACAATCTATCTTCACTTTTCCTAATCTATGCAATGGATTATAGGGGTTGTTTGAATGAAGTAATATAAAAGATGAAAAAATTTCTAGAATCGAATTCATTTTGGTTGCAAATAAAGGAAGAAACTGTGTTACGATTTCTCCAGAGAAACAGAAATAAGTATGTAGACAGATAGAGAGATTATTAAAGGGTAATATCTCACAGTTATGGGAGCTGTCAAGTCTAAATTCTGTAGAGCAGGTCTACCAGCTAGAAAACCAGGTAAGAGTTGATATTGCTCTTAGAACTTTCAACTCATTGGAAGACGTTCATCCACATTATGAAAGGTAATCTGCTTTACTTAAAATCTACTGATTGTAAATGTTAATCATACCTCCACAATAATTTAATAGCAACATACAGATTAGAGTTTGACCAGACAA
>NC_057386.1:80306901-80308607 GCF_019320065.1 Cervus canadensis
GCCAAGAGAACGCACTGGTCATAGCAAACACCCTCTTCCAACAACACAAGAGAAGACTCTACACGTGGACATCACCAGATGGTCAACACCAAAATCAGATTGATTATATTCTTTGCAGCCAAAGATGGAGAAGCTCTATACAGTCAGCAAAAACAAGACTGGGAGCTGACTGTGGCTCAGATCATGAACTCCTTATTGCCAAAATCAGACTTAAACTGAAGAAAGTAGGGAGAACCACTAGACCATTCAGATATGACCTAAATCAAATTCCTTATGACTATATGACAGTGGAAGTGAGAAATAGATTTAAGGGACTAGATCTGACAGACAGAGAGCCTGAAGAACTATGGACGGAGGTTCGTGACATTGTACAGGAGACAGGGATTAAGACCATCCCCATGGAAAAGAAATGCAAAAAGGCAAAATGGTTGTCTGAGGAGGCCTTATAAATAGCTATGAAAAGAAGAGAAGCGAAAAGCAAAGGAGAAAAGGAAAGATATTCCCATTTGAATGCAGAGTTACAAAGAATAGCAAGGAGAGATAAGAAAGCCTTCCTCAGCGATCAGTGCAAAGAAATAGAGGAAAACAACAGAATGGGAAACACTAGAGATCTCTTCAAGAAAATTAGAGATACCAAGGTAACATTTCACACAAAGATGGGTTCGATAAAGGGCAAAAATGGTATGGACTTAACAGAAACAGAAGATATTAAGAAGAGGTGGCAAGAATACACAGAAGAACTGTAGAAAAAAGATCTTCACGACCCAGATAATCACAATGATGTGATTACACACCTAGAGCCAGAAATCCTGGAATGTGAAGCCAAGTGGGCCTTAGAAAGCATCACCACGAACAAAAACTAGTGGATGTGATGGAATTCCAGTTGAGCTATTTCAAGTCCTAAAAGATGATGCTATGAAAGTACTGCACTCAATATGCCAGCAAATTTGGAAAACCCAGCAGTGGCCACAGGACTGGAAAAGGTCCGTTTTCATTCCAATCCCTAAGAAAGTCAATCCCAAAGAATGCTCAAACTACCTCACAGTTGCACTCATCTCACACGCTAGTAAAGTAATGCTCAAAATTCTCCAATCCAGGCTTCAGCAATACATGAACCGTGAACTTCCAGTTGTTCAAGTGGGTTTTAGAAAAGGCAGAGGAACCAGAGATCAAATTGCCAACATCCGCTGGATCATCGAAAAAGCAAGAGAGTTCCAGAAAAACATCTATTTCTGCTTTATTGAGTATGCCAAAGCCTTCGACTGTGTGGAACACAATAAACTGTTTAAAATTCTGAAAGAGATGGGAATACCAGCCACCTGACCTGCCTCTTGAGAAACCTTGTATGCAGGTCAGGAAGCAACAGTTAGAACTGGACATGAAACAACAGACTGGTTCCAAATAGGAAAAGAAGTACGTCAAGGCTGTTTACTGTCACCCTGCTTATTTAATTTCTATGCAGAGTACATCATGAGAAACGCTGGGTTGGAAGATGCACAAGCTGGAATCAAGATTGCTGGGAGAATTATCAATAACCTCAGATATGCAGATGACACCACCCTTATGGCAGAAAGTGAAGAGAAACTAAAAAGCCTCTTGATGAAAGTGAAAGAGGAGAGTGAAAAAGTTGGCTTAAAGCTTAACATTCAGAAAACTAAGATCATGGCATCTGGTCCCATCTCTTCATGGGAAATAGATGGGGAGAC